>NC_142795.1:90685922-90785922 GCF_049724085.1 Artemia sp. Qi Xiang Cuo | reverse complement strand
TTTACAAATATTTAAAAAAGCTTCTGAAGTAGAATTTTGGAGAATTTTGAGTTTGGAGGGAAGGAGGATTTCAAAAACATCTCCCCATAATATAATTTGACCTATAAAGTCGATTCTGATGTTTGTAGTGCTATAACTATTAACACTTTAGAAATATTTAAAAAGCTTTTAAAATAAAATTTTTGAAAATTTTGAGTTTGGAGGGAAGGGGGATTTTAAAAACCTCTTCCCGTAATATAATTTGACCTATAAAGTCGATTCTGAAACTTGTAGCGCTCAATATATTAGTGCTTTAGAATGCCTGCTACTTTTTACAAATCAATATTTTTCTGCTCAAATTTTCCTTCACATACATACATTCATCATACTGAACAGCCTTGGGTGTCCTAGTATGTTACCTAGATTTGAATATGCTTTAAACAATTAATAGCTTAATAAATAAGTCTTTCAAAATTTCACTTTGAAGGACAAAGATCGCAGAAACAGGTTTTCAATTCATGACAATGAACCAAGATATTACCTGCTAAGCTTCGGAAATTGCTTAATTGTTAAGAGGGATTACGTGAAAAGCCACAGTTTGAACGAAATAACTAAAACTAAAAAATTATGATCGTAACACAGCAATTGAGGGAGTGGGTTTTTGTTTTACATAGTAGAAAAAAGCATACTTAGCGTTTTCTATCGAATATAATCATTATATTTTAAGATTTTGTATTGTTGGAGGGAAGGGGGGGGGCTAATTCCCCCCTGAAATTTGAATTTACGAGTAAAACGGTTTTTTTGTTTTTTTTTAGCATTTTCAAAAGAGATATCTTAACCAACCTTTGTGATTTGAACGAAATTCGAACTTTAGTGTATAGAACAAGATATTGAGCAGGGAGGCGACCTTTCATATCTGCTGAGACTAACATGCAGATTCTATTTTAATTTTTCATATACAATAAGCTAAAATCAAAGTGCAAATGCCTCTCTTTTTTTGAATATTTTCTAAAATTGAAACACATTGATCGATTAATATTTAAAAGAAGGAAGCTTTTTAAAAGAGGTAACAACATAGTGAAAAAAAAAGTGTAAGGAAGGAAATTCTTCCTTAACTTAATGGCGAGACAATTTCTTTATATTATAATAATGAGAAAATTTTACTCACCAGAAGCTGCTTAGAATATTCCATATCTATGTAAATGATTGCAAAAATACCGATACTGATAGGTTGAATGAACTATTCAAACTGTTGAAAATCCTAATCTGAAAGCTGAATATATACAAAAAATAATTGAATATATTAACAGCTAAACAAGACGCGCTGGTTTTCTAACACGGGGTTTACCCTAAAACGACATGTATACCATGAACTAGAAATCTATGTAAATTGCGTCAGAACAACTTGTCCTTCATAACACGTTATTCAAGGCCCTAATTAGTACAAGATGGTACATAGTATAACGCAATGTGAGGGAGCTCTGAATCTCTTTGAAATGGTGAAGAGCTTCTATAGAATAGCATTGAAATTGCTATATGTCTCCGCAAATAGCCTGGTAATTGCTATACCTCCGAGCAAAGTATAAGGTAACATACTACTATAGTAACTAAAAGTAAATAATATTTCAAACTGAGGCCTGAATTACTTCAACTTCAATGCTTATTAACCATACAAAAATAGATTTTGGAATTCTGCCGACCATCTAAGTGCTTGTATAGCGGCTGAACAGGTTGAGAAAAAGATAAATCAAAAACTTACGTGAAAGATCCAACCAACAAGGAATTTTTGTCCAGCATTTGATCATACTCAGTTTTCATAAAATCCAACACCCCATTGTCTCCAAACGCACCCCATTCAATGTCCACAACGACCTTAAATAGACAAACAATTAAGAAGAATTGTAAAGTTGGATCCCCCATTTCCAAAACGCATGGTAAGATACTTGGAACCGATGTAACTTTACAGCGATATTAAATTTTAAAAAAAATTCAGGTAATAATTTTTGTTCGTTTTATGTTTTAATGTTGCTCCTTACTTTCAGTTAAAAAAAACTGTTTTTTTTTTATTTAATTTCTGATCATTTTTTAAATAATGCTGGGAAATCCAGCGCCTCCTTCATATAATTTTCCCTTCCCCCATGAAAACTTCCTCCGTGGAAATATCCTCCCACGTAACCCCTAGTCTTCTGGCAAAACATAGAAAATTCCACATTTTTGCAAATAGGAGCTTTAAACCTCTACAGTAGGGTTCTCTGATATGCAGCATCTGATGGTGTAATTTTCATTAAGATTCTATGAATATTAGGGGTGTTTCCCCCTTTTTTCAAAAATAAGGAAAATTTTCTCAGGCTCGTAACTTTTTATGAATAAAACTAAACTTGATGAAATTTATATATTTAAAACCAGCATAAAATGTTGATTCTTTTGACGTATCTATTTGTATCAAAATTCAGTTTTTAGAGTTACGGTTACTATTGAGCCGGGTAGGTCGTTACTTACAGTTCGTTACCACGAACTGCTTGATAAGTAAAAAACTGGTTTTCTTCAAATAAAAGTAGAGAGAAACATTAAAACTTAAAACGAACAAAAATTTTCGGATATGAGGCGGGCTAACAAATAATTGCACCGAACGAAGACAAGAATCGTTTTTGAAAAAAATTAAAACTTGAACGTTTCTCCGTAGAGTAATTACTATATTTTTTGTTCTTGATCAACACCCTAGTAATGAAGTTTTCAGCCCCTTAAAATTTTCAAAAGGGTTAGATTATAAAAAAAAAACAATAATAAAACTGATGGAATACATTTTCATCCAGTATTCATTGATTATTGTCAGCGTTAGAAGAAATCTAATTTTTCCTTAGTTCAAAAATTGATTATCTTGCCATGAGCCAGCTCTCTAATGTCACTACTATGAAAGGAACATACAGTCTGCGCCATTTAGCAATGACAGAGCTATTAAATTTTCGGTTTCAAACGTGATGCCATTCATTACCTTCATTCAAAAGCACGAAAAATAAAATAACAAATACAATCGTAATCAGCAGTAGGAATATCTTTTAAAAGCATATCGCAGGACTTTCGAACCTGTGGGATAATCCTCCTGCTTATCCTTTTTCTTTTTCTTCTTGTTTAGATATCTGGAGACGCTAATACATATTTGGGCACAGGTTCGATCCCTGGCGTGGCCAGTTATTTGGTTTGGGACGAGGGTCAGCGGTGTCACTCTGTAAGCTCAGTCAGAGTCGACCCAGCTTTAAATGGGTACCCGGAGAAATCTGGGGAAGGTAAGCAACAAGGGTGTGCGAAAGCACAGGATGGCTGGCCCCCAGCCCCCCCCCCATTGCACTTCCTGGCTGAAGGCCACGAAGCGGAGATCAGCACCGCCGGTTTAGACCTTAAGGGTCTAGTGCCGTCATACTTACTTACTTACTTTTAATGCATAATCTCGATGTAATTTTAGGCCCTGTGGAGCTGTGCCCCCATATTTCAAAAAGCTTCTTGTTTGTCGTATGATTGAAAGGTATTATGGTCTTCTTGGTCAGTTATTATCTTTGACATATTTATAAACAAACACAATGGCAGAATGTCCATATAGTCAAATGTGAGCATTATACGTACAGAAAACATAAAACATATTTCAAAAAAATTTGCCTAAATCAGCAGGATAAGGGTGCGATACAGCTTGGCTGTCTAAAGGCAGAATTGGGAGGAGAAAAAAACCCAAAACAATCTAAAATGTGATAATAGTTATGCTAATATACAAACAAAATATAGCATGGCATTCAAATTTCGGTATTATATATTGAAGAAAAGAAGGGGAAATAGTTATTTCATTGTTCCCAAAGGGAGAGATTTCCTGCCCAAAATGATCTTTCTTCAAACACAACGCAAAAATTTTCTTTTTTAAGCATAACGCCGAAGAATCAAAATTTGAGACACCAGTGCATATTGAGGCTATGTATATCATCCTATCTCGTTCATTATAAACTTTTTAGTTTGTGCGCCCAGACTGTTTAAAATGATAGGGCGGTTTTGCCATAGCTTGTAGAGCTTGGATAAGGTAAAAGAAAAAAAGGTAAAAAAAATATGGCATAAACGAATTAAAGACAGAAAAATTAAAGCCAGCAACTAATTTCCCATAGGCTTTAGAAAAACTGTTTGACTTCTCCCGTTTTGTGCCAGAAATAGTCAGTTTTAATGAAACTTGCATCATTTTTGAATTTTTTTTTTCTTTTTTTTTTATTAAACAGAACAGACTTTTCTTTTTAAACCTCAAGAAAGGGTGGTCCCTAAAAATGTTCTAACATACCTGCTAGAAAAACGCTAAAGATCAGCAAAGGAAATATTATTTAACTAATTTGGCAGCTTTGAGAGTTCCCTGTCGTGCTACCCACTTTGATTGAAAACCTTACCCACACGGGGGATATAAAATTTCATTGTTTTTCAATCAAATTTCATAGTCAAACAACAGATCCTCAGTAGCTCTCAATGGTGGATAGTTCCCTGGGAGAATTCTCTAATGGGTTCTTTGTCTGTGAGACGGACACCCGTCACTGAGACTTGCAAACATTTTCAAGGTATCAAATTTCCTTAAGCTTTGAAAAGACAGCTTTGTCTTTCATTTGGAACTTTTGGCAATATAATAATATTTAGATTTTTTCTGGAGTTAGATAAAGGGTTTCTTACAAACAGTGTCTCTAAATACAATTTAGATGCCATATACATGTATTTTACCACCTTAGATACCGACTCCATTTTAATCTAAATGCAGTTTAAATATGCCTTCTAAATCGAGGGCACATTTATATGCCCTATGGCAGAATATTAGCAAACAGAAACTTTCTGGACAGAGGAAACCTAAAATTTATTTCCTAAATGCCACTTTTCTCATATTTGGAGTCTAGTAATCTAAGGTTGTTGCTCGGCCCAACTTTTTAGACAATTTTCATGGTGCCAAAACAGTCTTCTTAGTTACTTATTATTTGGCATATTTATATATCCTGTGGCCAGAAAACCGACATAGTCAAACATGAAATATGCAGAGGAAATCTAAAACATCTCAAGTTTCTAAATATAATCTTTCTAATACTTAAATTATCTTAATATAATGTCTGCACAGCCCAGACTTTTTAGGCAATTTTGCGTTGTGCTACAGATGACCAATCGAATCTTCGAGAAAATAAAAAAAAAATGAATTTATCAAAACGCTAGGATACCCTTAAAAAAAACTTTTTCCACAAAATAAGTTTTTCAAAGGAAAGTGAAGAGCTCCATTAAACAAAAAATGAGCAAAAATAAAATCAAATAATCTACCAACTGTGAAACTACCACAAATCAGCATCGATAAATAAATGAAACCCAAAACTACAATAACAAAAATTACAATAAATAACGGAGTCAAACTCAAAACGAGCAGAAATTAACATAAGTTGGGCTTAAAACCCTTATGCCTTCCCAAGGCCAGAACATAATTTACGCTTTACTGAAAAAAATATTAATGTTTTTACTTTTATAACTTTAATAGATTAAATAATATTAGCATTTTGATTACTAAATATCAGTATATGTATATTAAACTGAAAATGCAAAATCATTTGTATTTTTTTCAGTAAAGCGCAAATTATGTTCATATGCCCCAAAGGCAGAACTTACAACCCTTGCCCTGCGGGCTGTGGGGGAGTGTCCTCCTCAAAAACATAATTTCTATCTGGAAATCAACTACGCTGAACAAAATGGCTATCTCAAAATTTTGACTGGATGTGGTTCGGGAAATGGTGGGCGTGGAAGGGGTGTTAGTTGCCTCCCAATCACTTTTGATTATTGTAAATCGTATAAGCTACTGCAATCTCCAGATGAGTGATCTCTTTTTTACATTTCTAAGACGATTCCTTTGACACGAAGTGCCCGGGTCTTAAGGGAAAACAATAGTAAATCATACATTGTGCCAACATCGTTCTTATATGCCCTCAGGGCAAAACTTAAAACCCTTGCCGCGAGGATTGTGGGGGAGTGTCCTCAAAAACATATTTTCTATCTGGAAATCAACTACGCTGAACAGAATGGCTATCTCAAAATTTTGATTGGATATGTTTGTGGGAATGATGGGCGTAGGGGGTGTTAATTGCCCTCCAATCACTTTCGACTATTAAAAAGGGCACTAGCCCTTTGAATTTCCAATCGAATGAGCCTTTTTTGAAGTTTCTACGACAACGCTTTCTATAAAAACCTTATATGCCCACAGGTCATAACTTACAACCCTTGCTCTGAGGGCTGCTGGGGAGTGTCCTGCTCAAAGACATAATTTCTATTTAAAAATCACCTACTCTGAACAAAATGGCTATCTCAAACTTTTGATTGGGTGTCTTTGGGGAAATGGTGGTCGTGGAAGGGGTGTAAGTTGCCTTACAATCATTTTCGACAGTAGAATGGCCTTATTGACTCCGACGAGTACCACGTGGTTTATGGTTTTCTCAGTGAGAATGAAAAAACAGGAATTTTCTCACTTAAAAAACATGAATTTTCTCACTTTTATGGATGTTTTCTTGGATTGTTATGTGTGTCGGTCAATTTATTTGATGTTTTTCATGGATGTCAACAGCAATTCATGTCTGTTTTATGGTTTATGTCAGTGAGAATAAAAAAACAGGAACTTTCTCACATTTATGGATGTCAACAGCAATTCATGTTCCTGTTTTATGGTTCGTTGTCAGTGAGAATGAAAAAACAGGAACTTTCTCACATTTATGGATGTCAACAGCAATTTATGTCTGTTTTATGATTCATTGTCAGTGAGAATTGACATGCTTGACGCGAATGTTATGAGTTTCAAGGAAACAGTTAGATCATGTGTTTTCTTTTCAGCCAATCAGCGAGTCGGTTACATTCCCCTTCTCAGCCAATCAGAGGGCTGGTTACATATTAGCGACGGAGAGAATATAAGAAAAGGGTTTTTTGCTATAGTTTTATTAGTCTGTGAATAGAATTCAAAGGAGTGAGAAGAAGAACAGTCTGACTTTACTCATTTGGATATATATTTGTGTTGATGTCGATGAGTGGAATGTTTACCCTCTTAGAAGCTTATCGTGGAGTTAAAGGTGATAATACAAGAGCATGAAACGGTGCGGCTGAAATCACAAGAGGATCGCGTATATCTCTGGAATGGGATGCAGTGTATGCGAAATATAGTGTTATCCTTCAGCAAATTCAAAATGAAGGATCAATTATTTTTCGCTACCTAAGTTGATATAGCACAGGTGAATAGACTTCAATGTGCTTTAAGTGCATTAGTGAAGCATATCGAAGACAATAAACAGTATCGTTAATTGTACATGCTCTGTATTATTGATGTTGTTGTAATTATTCAATTAAATTGTTTCGAAATCGAAAATGTTTTCTTTCTTTTCTGGTTACGTTAGGCTATGGGGCTAACGAATCAGGGTCAGTCTAGAGTCAGCAGTCGGAGTGAAAGGATTGAAAAATGAATAAATTTGAGAAAGAGAGAATTAGATCAAATCTAGTGTTTATGGAAAAACATTTGACTTTGGATGACGATTTTCTCGAGTTATCTCTTCAACGCAGGATATTCTCTTGTCAGGGAACACTTGACAATATAATGAGGAGTGATTCTCCCCCATTGGACTATTGTATGAAACTTTTAAAATGTGACTCAAATGCTTATAGTCAATTTTTTGATATATTAATTGGAACAAAGCAGAATCATATCGTGGATATACTTTTGAAAACATTGCCATTGGATTCAATGTAGATGGATCCCCCGTTATTCGAAAGGGGTAACGTCACAGAGCTACTCCTCTCCCCCATGCGTCCTCATTGACTTTATCGTACGAAGACGCTCAGTTTCGTTTCTTTGAGAGATTTGACATAGGAAACCGAAAAATGTTCAACATATTCCTGATTTGCATGTGCAATCATAGCATTTGGACTCAATTTGAGAAGTGAAAACTTATTTGTTACTAGAGTGAAAAGTGTAAATTATGAAATACTTGTAAATTACATAGAGGCTATGCAGTACAAATTAAAGGATGTAATTCATGTCTTGAAGAAGTGTGTGACTCTCACCCTAGAGGGCACCTGTGCTCCAATTGTCACTATGATAAATGTGATCAGTGGGAGAATACTTACCCCGCTATGATTGGAAAGAATCCCAAACGTGATTTTAGTTTATTTCTACGAGATTGGTATCGTCGTGGATTTAAATTATTCTGGGAAGAGGAATCTGGTCTACGATTCAACTGTTGGGGTAACAAGACAATTTGGTTTCTACGTCATCGTTGTGATGACACTGCCTACTATGACTATAAACCCAGTGATTTTTATTTGGCAGTTACCGAATGTGATTCACCATTTGAAAACATTGTATGTGATATTGCTTCAAATAGACAGATTGAAAATCGTGAATTTCATAATATGAATGCAAATAGTATCATTGACTATACAAAGAGATATGACGAGAGTGAAGTTATATTGTACTGTAGAAAATGTGACCCTGACTTTGCAGTCAATCAAGATCAACATACAGTGAATCCAAATGATTTACCAGCACTAGTGGTTCACAACAGTTGCCTATTCATCGATAAAAAAATCTAAAGTGAAGATTTTAAGACATTGTTGTATATATATGAATTTTATTAATCAGCCAATTCACAAACATTTTTTAAGCACTTTACTCTTTGGGCACTGAAATCAATACTATATAGGTCTGAGAGGGTATTTTCCACTAGAAATTCATTCAGACGTGGATTGTCAACATAGATGTGGAGAAACTGCTTTTAAGTATTACTGCAACATCAGAAAACAAAAAATAATAGTGCATGGAAGCCGCAGCTTTTAGTTGTTAGATTCTGAACCCTCTTCCGATTTTGAATAATAGTTTTCCCACTGTTCTCAATATAGTTGCTGATGTGAGACGTGTAGAATGTATATGGTAGATCAAGAGGATAAAAAAATTCAATCGTCTTCATTGTTTGAAAGATGCATAGCCAATGACCCGTCAGACCAGTTGACGGACTGCTATTAACAATAATCAAGGTATTGACACTTTGAAATTTTCCGAGAAAGTCTAAGAGTAGACAAAAGTATTTGTATTTGAACATGTAGGGGTCCATATTAAATACATTGATTATTTGACCGGTGTTCATGGCGCTAAGTCTACTAGAACACTGCCTTTAGGAGTGAATTCCCATTAGGTTTCATATTGATTTAGTGAGATTAGTGCAATACTCTCAGCCAATGCATTGGCAAATTTACACTCTAAACGCACAGTCCCCGTACGTACTATACTTATATCCTGTGTGCCAGACAAATCCAATACAATGAAACCATGTGTTTTAGCAAACACTTCTTCGGTTATACCATTTTCAAATAGTTGCGAATCATGATCTAGGGTTTACATGGTCAACTCGTACAATGTTCTATAGGATCAATCAAAGGATAGATTGTAGAGTGGGATACCGTTTACTTTGCACACAAGAGATGAAAGTCCAAACATCTCGAATTTATGTGGGCATTCAGTCCATGATCCAAGTGCACTGGCACTTTTTAAAAATGCCAAAGCAAGTTTTGACGGAATTTCACCATTGATAAAGGATGAATCGGTGAAGGCGCGTGACCCCATTGCAATATGTCGCTGATTGGTGATTGTATGAGGAACAAGTAGTTTAATATTGTTGCCATTGGCTCTCAGTTTTTCCACGGCCAATGCAACAGAACTCATAACCTGCTGTTTGCGCACATGAAGTATTGCTGAGGTGAGGGAGAGACTTACATCGGGATTGCCAGCAAGTTCTTTTCTCTATATGAAATTGGAGGGTGCAAGCGTTAGTTCTATATCCACTTTAACATTGGGCGGCAGCCATTCGGGTATATCAAATATTTCATGATATATTTTTCCACCTAGATGTAATTCACTAGTTGTAGCATTTTTAAGTGCATCTGTACTATCAGTATTAGTAATATATTCATATTCATTGGATATGCCTCTCACTTCCTTGTATTACTTAGGTGTCATCAGCATGAATTGCATATAGCTTGTATAATTTGAGAGATTGTTGCTTGTGCTCACCAGCGGGCCATTGATGTAGACACTGATTTGACGAAATAAACTGTGTAATATACAATTTTCGTAGGATATTCCAACGGCCCGAACTGACATTGCATTGTTGGATCTCCGGACCTTCATTTGCAAATCTATAAATGTCGACGACATATCCATAAAGTGCTCTTCATTGGAATAAATTTGAAAGTGGATATTATCGGAGAGGGTTGAGGATAAAATTGTTCATAGTATCCATGCTTGACACTCACATCGACATTTTCTGCATTGAATAGATTCAATGAGGCGGTGATTGAAAATTGAGAATCCTTATGCGGTAGGTAGGACATTTTAGGAGAAGAAATCTAGTTTCGATCTAACAATTTTCTTCCTGGGACTTCTTCTTCTGTTTACAGCACGTGTCGGCCTTTTCCTTCTTTTCTTTGACAAGAGGGATGATGTCTTTCGTTTCCGACCTGAGTGGAGACTGATGAGTGATGCATTGTTTCTTGACCTTTTTAAGCCTTTTCTATTTTGTTTTAATTTCTCGCCAAGGGTTCGCATGCTGGACCTAAGATTTTTCGTAGCACTTTTTTTTTAAATCTTTGCCAGAGCCCAAATCATATAGTGTAAAGGATGCTAAATCTGTTACAGCCAGTAGAAGATATTTTCTAGCCAGTGGTAACGAAGAGCGAAACAGCTTAGCAAACCAACTGCCAAGATCATAGCCAGACATTGACGAGCGACCCTTGTAGTAGTCCAATCCATTGCCCTGTTGTCTTGGGCCAAGAGTATTAATATAGCTGTCAATATCAGGACTAGTGAATACCACTTTTTTATTAGACATCTTGCTTTTGAATGATGGGACGAAAATGGCATGTAATCACAGCCAAACCTTTTGAATTTGCTATGGGATCACCCAATTTGGTTCTTAGTGTTAACTGACAAAATTCCAAATAGGAAGTGTTTACGGGAATATGCTGAAGAGACTTTATATTGTAGTGGTGAATATGCTCTTGATTGGTTTTTCGTTCAAGAACTCGTAGGAGGGAAAATTTGAATGACCAACTCTCGAAGTTTCCACGAATCAAGCTCAGAGAAATATACAAGGGTCTGTGCAGAAGGCGGGCGGGTCGTCAGCGAAAATGAAATAAGTGTTTCTGGCATTATTGACATTGACTATATTGAGCTTAAAGCCAGGAACATCCTTTAGGTTATAATTGGGAATAACCTTTTCACTGGCAATATGTGAACTAATTTAGATCCTGCCCTCCTTCTTTGAATAGTTGAAATGAAAAGCTCCTTTTTTACGAGCGGAAATTCTTTTATTAATAGAACGACATAAATCGTTCATACAGGTAAGTTCCTCGTAGGGTAATTCAATATATGGATAATCCATCCAATTGATTTTTTGAATTTGCTCTTGATCACTTGAGGATGGTGGTGGCGGCCAATCATAGGGTATAATTTTTATTTCATATTTACGATCCTTTTTCAGGATGTCATAAGTATTTTTGAGAATACAGTCGACAAGAGCCACTTCATACTTACCATTGTCGTCGAATTTGATGGTGGGGGGGGGAGTTTCGTCCAAAAATCACTTGTTCTATTCAAGTCATTGTAGAGAGGATCGGAAACATAAGACATGAAAGTCACATAGAAATCATTGGGCATTGTCAATATCTTCAGCACTGACCCAAGAATCAAAATCCGAGTTTTATCCTAGCCAGCGAACAAACAACTGTTTGTTACCCCTGAGAGTATGAGTCTTAAATATCTTTTCAATTTGATACATTTCGCTAGTGTTTCTAACTTTTTGTAGTTCATAGTCTTAGAAACCACCGAGAATTTCTTCATCTTTGGTGTCTCGCAGACGATAAGTTATGGGTATAGTGTCCAGAATTTTGGACACTTTGAAAAGTTCGGTGCTCCATAAATAATTCCCCTTTTCAAAAATATTGGTGGTTTTATTAATTCAAACAGTATCACCAACATTGAATTTCTTCTTGTCTTCTCATTGCCATTGGAATATTGCTTTAGAAAAGCATCAAATGTATTTTCATTGTAGTGAACATCCCGAGGGCTTGAGTTGGACAGAGATCGATGAGGTCGATGGTTGTATAACTGCATGATTTTATCTAAATCTGGAATAAAAGCCGACGTATTTTTCAGGCTAAAATATCTTGAGCTCGATAGTAAATTCATTCTTATTAATCGTTAACCCATTGCAGCCTTTATCGGGCTCTGACTATGATAAAGTGTTGTATTGTATTTCAAATGAACCCTTTGCACATGTGGATTAACAAATTCACTGCCACGATCCGATTGAATTTTTCTATACGAATCTTGTTCAAGAATACTTTCAATGGCCCGAGCAACTTCAACACCTCTCGTTGATCGCAGTGGAATGGCATAGGCATAGCGACTAAAAACACTGATTGCCACCAGAATATATTTGTAGGGTGCAATGTGACGATGTTGAACTGCGTCTAAAGTTAAAAGAACCGTTTGTATTAAATGCAGATGGAAAAAGACTTTAGTTTGTCGATATTATTTGGTGCGAAGCCTGTGATTCCGATACAGTGTGTAACTCGTTTCTTTCCGTAGATACTCTTTTGTTTTTTTCAATGTGGTGGTGCCGGAGACAGCTTTAGAAAGCGTTTTGGGAGAACTTAAACTTCCCGCTTCACCAATATTTTCATAGACACATTTCAGAACTTCATCCATTTTGAACGTAAACATGTAGTGTAATGACCACTCCCCTTTTGCATACTGGAGGGTGAATCAATTCGTGTTCGCTTTTGACTAGCAGCCAGAGGTGTTGTAAAATCAGTGGTGCTAGTATTTTCAAATATTGAATCTTCTTCTTCTTTTTAAATGATGTTGGTGTTGGTGTAGGAGGAGGACAATATTCTCTTAGTTTATTTAAAATTTACTTATTGCCAATAAGACTTTTGGGGAAGTTTGATGCACATAGAAAGGTGTATAGATTATTGTCAAAGGATAAAAGTCCTTTACGATTCGTCACCATATCACAAATTAAATCAACTAGATTATAACTTTTTCCCTGAATTAAAATTCGTTCCCCTGCGTTGTCGACTTGAAATTGATGTTCATCAC
Source organism: Artemia sp. Qi Xiang Cuo (assembly GCF_049724085.1). Classification (NCBI taxonomy): domain Eukaryota; kingdom Metazoa; phylum Arthropoda; class Branchiopoda; order Anostraca; family Artemiidae; genus Artemia; species Artemia sp. Qi Xiang Cuo. The sequence continues at coordinate 90,772,772 of NC_142795.1, read as the reverse complement.
CAGTTTCCAACATGAGATAAAATAATAATCTTTTACTCTGTTCTCGATAGGTGACTGGCAATAGGTTCCCAATTTTCTATACAATTGAATTCAATTCTTTCTCCTTTGATTGCGGTGCTGCAGAATCTTGAGATTATTCTTGTTTAAAGGGATCAGTGGCGGTAGCGACGGGTTATACTCTCACGAGAAAGTTTAGGCTTGCCTATATGTTGCATATGCATATTGGAGTAAAAGCAGTTTTTGTCATTGGAAATATTCTCATCATTAATGAATTTGCTTATATTGTCTTCAAAATATTCGGCGGGCAAGAGGACAAGTTCTATTGGAGTCAATTTATAGGGTTTAGCCATTCTCTGGAGAAAACTGTTTACAAGACCTGCAATTATTGGCAGTAAAAGTGTGAAAAAGCTACCGCCTGCTGGAAGGAGCCGTGTTCTTTTAATTTTTTTTCCCTTGTTTTTAAAAGCCAAGGCACGTACAGTGGGAAGATGGTGTTTTGTCTGTTTTCTAACAACTTCTGGCAGTTGAACAATTCCCTCAGTTAAATTTAAAAAAAGTTCAGATATTAGATTAATGAAATCATTGTCAACACCATGTTTGAGTATGGCCTTCCTAAGCAAGGGTTTTGAAGTGCTTAAAACGGAAAATAAATGCCGTTGTTCATGTAGTTTCTTCAGTGTCATAATGGCAACTAATAGCCTTTTCTACTGTTCACCGGAAGATATACTGTAACTTCATTGTTGAAAATGTCGGTGACTACACGTAGATCCTCGGGTGTGCTCTGATTAAGATCCAACAAAATGTAACCATAGGGCTTGCTAGTCGCCTGAGTGTACGCTGACAATAGACATTTAGGGGCGCCGGGGTATATCTGTTTATTGAGAGCTATGAGTGAGCTAGAATCACGGACGACTCGATAGATAATATAAATAGTGCAATTCAATGCAAGGGTTCGCATACATTTGCTCTGATGAAACAGATTGTGTAGAACCAGAGTAACGGAAATCTGTTCATGGTAGGAGCGAACAGTGAACAGTTGTATCATTTACTGAGAGAACTGTTCAATGGATTCAGCCAAATCATCAATAATCAGCCACGAGTTCGGTTCAATACTATTGTAAGCATCAAGTCCCCGTATGAATTGTATTGGTATGGTTGTGTCAATAGCTTTTACTTTATCATAGGACTCCTGCCAAATACTATAGCAATAGTAGATTTTTTTCGGCTTTTCCAAAAACATTTTATCGCAATTTAGAATTATTTTAGCTAAAAGTATTGTTTTCCCCGACAGTGAGGGACCACACAGAAACGATCTGATGGGTGTTTTAAATTGATACATGCTGTTGACAACAGTCGGACTACAACTAACTGTAAATCATATGTGCCCAATGAATAAGTAGCAATAATTTTCCCCATGGATCTATATATTCAAGAACAACAACAAAAAACAATATTTTATGGCAGAATTTATTTGAGGTAATATGAATAGAAATATTTGTTCAACATGAACTGAACGATAAAAAAAACACTTGTTCAACAAGCACAGTTGACAAATTTTCATGGTCAACATGAAAACTTTATTTGTTCAACATGAACTGTAATGATAACATTCTATGTACAATAAAAAAACACTTTTGTCCATGAAATGCAACACTTATTGTCTTTAAAAAAAACACTTTTCTTTACAACACGTTTGTCCATCAGCAGCAATTATTGTCTTTAAACACTTTTCTGTACAAAAAAAACACTTTTCTATACAAAAAAAAACAGAAAACACTTGAAAATCACGGAACTAGCAAAGTTTAACATTATACTTAATTTACATGAAAGGTCCCCCCCCCGGGGCCGCGGGGCCAAAGGCTGGCCAACAACGGGCGGGACCCTCCACCCCCGGGTGGCCACTGGAAGGGACCCCACCCCATCCCACCCCACCCCCCGGGGCGGCCGCGGGAAGGACCCCCCCACCCCCGGGAGCCGCGATGGAAAATGGATTGTACATAATAGTTGTCCGATCACTGCTGCTGCTGCTACAGGTGGGCCCCGAGAAGCGCTGCGGGCCGGGGAAGCACCGCGGGAAGTAATGCGGGCCGGGAAGTGTCACAGGAAGCGCTGCGGGCCCGAGAAGCGCCGCGGGAAGCGCTGCGAGAAGCGCTGCAGGAAAGCGCTGCGGGGAAAAAAAAACAGGAGGGATGATTTGAACACTTTGAAACTATTTTTTTTTTAACAAAATCATATTGCCGCCTTCTATGTAAAGCGGCGTTTTAGATTGTAAATATCTTATATTAAGTTTGATATTTTGGAACTTTCAGTTGAATTAACCAAATGCTACTATGTGCATACTGTTACTACTACTACTACTACTAAGCACTGACTTTAAATAATAATCCAAATTTTAAAAGCAGTAGGGATGATTTGAACACTTTGAAAATAAGCTATTTTTCATTTATAGGTTGGACGACCATTGGTCCCTTATTCTTTGTCTTCCCCCTCATCAGTTGGAGAAGGTGAGGAGCTCTCCAACAACATTTCACCATGGAGTGATATCGCTAATTCCGACGAAATACCTGATAATATTGATGAGTATTTAAATGATTTTTTAAATGTAGATAATAGCACAGTTGGGCAGGGGGGGACTTGAGCCCAAATACACTACAGCTTTTGGAGGATTTCACAAACGAATTAACTGGGAACCCTCCTCCAGCCTCCGATACCCTGACGAGTCCACTACAAACACCTTATGTGGAGCATACCCCAGATATGTTTGAACACCTGGAGGGAGGGTGTAATAGACCCGCGGGGGAGGGGGGAACAACTGTCCCCGATTTTCAATTGTCCACCACAATTTTAAATGCAATAGGTGTTTACACTGTGACTGTTGGAGACCATTTTAAGACACTAATGGGGGGGAAATTTGTTTTTGAACACTTAGAAATTTTACACGACTATATAGATAAAATTCGTGCACTTCTAGAAAATCAAATAAATATTTGTGGGAGGGAATCACTTAAGGCTTCTATTGTTTTAAAGGTTTTTTATTTAAATGAGGGGAAAAGCGAAGTTTATTATCATTATGTACATTCCGAGTTGCGTTTGGTTTATCCGAATTTAGAAAATTTTGAGGGTGTTTTCATGGAGTGGGTAGGTCAAATTATAACGCATCTTGAGAACTTTAATGAAAATGGGAGTGGGTCTCTAGTCCTTTTTATTGAAAATTTAAGCGTAAATATTTGTAAATTTAAGAAAGATTTTATTTTTCGAGGGGGGGGCAGGGTCTGAGGGGGCAGTAGTTTTAAATTATAATACAGATCTCGTAGGTTGTAAAGGTGTCCAGCGGATCTGTTTTGAAACAGATCAAAACTGTTTCCGGTATGCTTTCCTCATATCAGCCTCTAGCAGATGACGCTACCAAGACGAATTTAGACAATTGGGCTGTACATGGGAAGGACGGGTCCGATTTCCCCATTGTAGATTTCTCGTGTTTAGAAGGAAAATACCCAGTAACGCTTCGATCTATTGATATTTTTGAAAGGGCTAATGCCCATTTAAATATCGGCGTTACTGTGGTTCAGTATGAAACTGAATTTGAAGATGGAATTCGTTTAAAAAAGAAGAGTGCGGTCTTCACTGTAAGGCGCCTGTCTATTGATTTGGTCAGACACAGGGGTTGGTTGTTATACACACCACTTAGTGACCCTACCCATTCAATTGGCCATTGTAATCCTATCATAGACATTAGTAGAGTTCAGGGGGAGGGTACGCATAGGGGGGAATGTTTCTACTGTCCAACATGCCTCTCTAGATTTCGTAGTGATATGAAACAACGGGATCATATGAGGCATTGTAGCCGACACGGCTATCAGACAGTGGAAACGGTTTCAGGGGATAGGTCCGTTCTATGTTTTAAAAATTTCCAGAACACCCTTCTCTAGTGCAACAAAATATCTTTAGACTGTGAAGCTAAGCTGGTGGAGGTGAACGATCCCCGATTTCCGAACCGAGTCAAAGAACATCAGGCTATTGCAGGGTCCTATGCCCATACGCACAGAGATCGTTCTAATACCATGCGGTTGTTAGAAATAGTAGAAACGTTGGATGAGGGGGACTGCATGGTCAAGGCATTGACTAAATTAAGTGGCACGGCTAAGGGTACTATTTGTCGTTTGAGAAATACCCATTATACGATGGTGATGTCTGCAGAGGATCGTCTCGATATTAAATATAAAAAAATATGTTTGGTTTGTAAGGGGGAGTGTGGAGAGGGGGATACGGAGACTACATGGAAACGAGGCGGTGGGAGGGGCAAAGTCAGAGATCATAATCACTTGTGGAAGGAAATATCCTCTGGGGGTAGTAATTTTAGGAGGGTTGCGCATCACTCGTAGATTGTAAATGTGAGCCAACATTTTTGCATTCATTTTTTTATCCACAACTGTAATTATGACTTAAAATTTATTTTACCGGCACTGGCACGTATGCATAAGGAGGGAGGGGGAGTAGATTGTCCATGGGTGAGTAGTTCATTTACCTATAAAATTATCCCTAAATCGGCCGAGAAGTTGTTGCTTCTCGAACTGAAATGGCAGGCAGTGGATAATGGGCATACGTGTTGGAATACAGTCAGGTTTTTAGATTCCTTTAGTTTTTTTCCCAAGGCATTGAGTCAATTGATTCAAGTGCAGAAAAGCGACAATTTTGATATCTTTCTCTTACTTAAACAGCACTTTCCAGACGGTGAAATGTATGATCTGTTGACCTGCAAAGGTGTCCATGCATATGACTATTACTGTTTTGGCGCTCGCTTAAGCGTGGTGAAACTACCTCCAATTGAAGCTTTTTACAATTCACTGACCAGCAGTGAATGCAGAGCCGAGGAGTGTGAGTTTGCCAAGAAGGTGTGGTCCAAGGGGGATTGTAAAAATGGGTGGGATTATTGTAGACTGTACTTGGCCAGTGACGTTCTAACTCTGTTGGATATAGTCTGTAAGAACACAGACCAAATCTATTCAGAGTTCGGGTTAGATATAGGCTATTATTTTTCTACACCCCATTTAGTGATGGATTTAATTTTAAAAATTAGTAGGGAGGAAATAGGCCTAATCACCGACGTAGATCAACACCTTTTGGTAGAGCGTTCAATGAGGGGAGGGTATGTTTTTCATGGGGATTGCGTCTTGTCAACTAATCCGAGCAGACAAAGCACCGGTGTAAAGTCAAATGCAGTATTCTTGGACATGAACTCATTGTACTCCTCGGCAATGTCTCACTACTCTTTACCGTGTAGGAACTATCAATGGCTTGAGAATCCTTGTGAGTTCCCCGATATTAACACAGTCGAGGACAACGGGCCACAAGGATGGTTCTTTGAAATTGACGTGCAAATTCCGCTGGTGCTTCACGATTCAGTCAAAGAGTTTGTTTTTCCCTGTATCAATCGGCCGGTGAGCAGGGACTCTCTGAGCCCCTACAATCGATCATTGGTTGAGGATATGGGGATGCACTGGACTCCCTCTAAACAAAAACTGTTTGCTGATTTGGACCCTAAGGAGAATATCGTTGTTCACCATGTGCTTTTGCATTGGATGATGAACAATGGTTTCAAGATCACCAAAATACACAGGGTCCTGCAGTTCAATCAACGACCATATTTAAAAACGTTTATCGACACCTTTTTCGATTAACATTTTAAGGCAAACTCAAAGTCGGAGAAGTAATTGTATAAACTCATTCTAAATTCAGCGTTTTATACAATGAGTGAAAGCGCACATATCAGATCTTGCTGCGACGTTGTGACTGACCCTCTAGAGTGTGCACGAATTATTGCCGACCCCAATTTTAGATCGTTCACGAGCATAGAGACTGGCATGGTTCTTCTACACAGGCGAAAGCGAAATGTGGTACTGAACAAGAATATAGCGGGAGGCAGTTCAGTATAGGAAATTTCCAAAAAGCTCATGTTGTCATTTTTTTACAGTGTGTTCAAAGTTCAATGGCCACAGAAGTGGGAGGTTGAAGTTTAGTCTGGGGATACTGATTCTCTGCTGCTAAAGGTAAATAGGAATGGAGAGTTATTGGTGGATTTAGAAAAGGGGGAACACATCAGCTCGCGGATGGATTTCACCAACTGGAATCCATCACTCTACCCCGAGTTGGTGAAACGTCAAGCCCCCAACCAACTATTAATGTTAAAATCAGAGACGGAGAGTGATTTGATATCCAGGGGGGTGTTCCCGGGCCCCAAAGTTTATTGCGTTGAAACTCATAGTGGGGATGAAAAGAAGGCGTGTAAAGGGGTGCCTACACACTCTGTAAAGAGCAATTTCAACATGAGCGTGTACAGAGACTGTGTAAAAAGTAGCCTAATGGAAAGGGAACAAGTGCGTTCAAGTCGCTCGCTACCGCAGAGACAGTATGCTGTAAGAGGGGAAAAAAATGCAATATCATTTATACCCAACACAGTCTATGTGCTCGAAAATGGTGTGCGTGTTTTACCTCATGGCCACTACCATATTTCAGACTGAGCTGAATCCTAACGGGGAAAACCATATGTAACCAGCTCTCTGATTGGCTGAGAAGGAGGATGTATCCGACTCGCTGATTGGCTGAGAAGGATGCATGTACTTCCGGTTTCCTATTCCAGGACACCTTGACATTCATCCCTAGCATGCACTTGTCCAAAACAACAATAATAAATAAATCCCTCAGGCCTAAAGATTAAAGAAACCATAATGATTCTTAATTCCCCCTTCGTGAATCAATAATTGCCCCGCCGATTATGTAAATCAATTTCTCAGGTTAGGTTCGCCTAAAGATCAAAGAAGTCATGTTTGTTTCTTAATTCCCCCTTCGTGAATCAATAATTTCCCCGCCGATTATGTAAATCAAGTTCTCAGGTTAGGTTCGCCTAAAGATCAAAGAAGCCATGATTGTTTCTTAATTCCCCTTTCGTGGACCAGTAATTCCCCCACCGATTATGTAAATCAATTTCTCAAGTTAGGTTAGCCAAACAATCTCATAACATTCGCGTCGAGCATGTACATTCTCACTGACAACGAACCATAAAACAGGAACATAAATTGCTGTTGACATCCATAAATGTGAGAAACTTCCTGTTTTTTCATTCTCACTGACAAAAACCATAAAACAGGAACATAAATTGCTGTTGACATCCATAAATGTGAGAACATTCCTGTTTTTTCATTCTCACTGACAACGAACCATAAAACAGGAACATGACAAAACAGGAAACACATGATCTAACTGTTTCCTTGAAACTCATAACATTCGCGTCGAGCATGTACATTCTCACTGACAACGAATCAAAAAACAGACATAAATTGCTGTTGACATCCATAAATGTGAGAAAGTTCCTGTTTTTTCATTCTCACTGACAACGAACCATAAAACAGGAACATGAATTGCTGTTGACATCCATAAATGTGAGAAAGTTCCTGTTTTTTTATTCTCACTGACATAAACCATAAAACAGACATGAATTGCTGTTGACATCCATGAAAAACATCAAATAAATTGACCGACACACATAACAATCCAATAAAACATCCATAAAAGTGATAAAATTCATTTTTTTTCAAGTTATAAAATTCCTGTTTTTTCATTCTCACTAAGAAAACCATAAACCACGTGGTAATGTTCGGAGTATAATATAGCCTTCTACTTTCGACTATTAAAAAGGGCACAAGCCACTCCAATTTCCAATTGAATGAGCCCTTTTTGAAGTTTCTACGACAACTTCTTCGATAGGAAGTGCCCTGCTCTAAAGGAAAAAATAACAAATAATACATTGTGCCAACATCGTTCTTATATGCCCTCAGGGCATAACTTAAAACCCTTGCCCCGAGGGTTGTGGGGGAGTGTCTTCGTCAAAAACATATTTTCTAACTGGAAATCAACTACGTTGAACAGAATGGTTATCTCAAAATTTTGATTTGATGTGTTTTGGGGAATGATGGGCGTGGGGGGGGGGCTAGTTGCCCTACAATCACTTTCAACTATTAAAAAGGCTCTAGCCACTCCAATTTCCAATCGAATGAGCCTTTTTCGAAGTTTCTACCACAACTCCTTTAATACGAAGTGCCAGGGTATGGAAACAAAAAAAAAATACATTGTGCCAACATCGTTCTTTACTTAGGCAGCGCTATTGCGCTGCCTATGAAACATAGGTTTCCCTGTCCTTTAAGGACGTTCAAATGAGTCGATATTTTTTTATGTGTGAAATCAAAGCAATTTCTATATAATCGAAATCTCTTAATGAATCAAGAACGACAAAATAGGAACACCACCGAAGATCAAAATACTCCAACAAAATCAGTTTTGTTTCTGTTAAAAATCAGTGAATCAAACAGTTCGTGGTAACGAACTGTAAGTAAGGAGCGACCCGGTTCAATGGTAACCGAAACTCTAAAAAACGGAATTTTGATACCAATAGATACATCAAAAGAATCAGATTTTAATGCTGATGTCAATTATATAATCTTTATCATGTTTAGTCTTACCCATAAAAAGTTATGCACCTGAGAAAATTTGGCTGATTTTCGAGAAAAGGGGGAAAGACCCCCTAAAAGTTATAGAAACTTAATGAAAATCACACCATCATATTCAGTGTATCAGAGAACACTACTGTAGAGGTTTCAAGGTCCTATCTACAAAAATGTGGAATTTTGCATTCTTTTTGCCAGAAGAAAGATCACGGGTGGGTGTTTATTTATTTGTTTGTTTTTTTTTCTTTTTCCCAGGGGTGATCGTATTGACCCAGTGGTCCTAGAATATTGTAGGAGGGCTCATTGGAACGGAAATTAAAAGTTCTAGTGCCCTTTTTAAGTGACCAAAAAAATGGAGGGCAACTAGGCCCCCTCCCACGCTCATGTTTTTCCCAAAGTCACCCGATAAAAATTTTGAGATAGCCATTTTGTTCAGCATAGTCGAAAATCTAATAAATATGTCTTTTACGATGACTTAATTCCCCTCAGTTCCCAGGGGAAGGGCTGCAAGTTATGAACTTTGCCCATTGCTTACATATTGTATAGGTTATTGGGAAGTATCCAGGCAATTTCAGGAAGAATTTTGTTCTGGTAGGCGGGGGGCTGAAATCGGGGGGTACTCGGGAGAATCTTTCCGTGGAGGATGCTTCTTTGGGGTACGAGATATTTTTATGAAGGGGGCACCGGATTCCCAAGCATTATTTAAAATACGATCAGAAATTAAATTTTAAAAAACAAGTTTTTTCAACTGAAAGTAAGAAGCAACATTAGAACTTAAAATGAACAGAAATTATTACGTATATGAGGGGGTTCTCCCCCAAGTCAATACCTCGCTCTTTACGCTATAGTTTTTTTTAGTGCTTTCAAAAGAGCTATCTATTCTAATTAACGGCCTTTGTGATTAGGGGGTTATTTTTAAAGAATTGGAACAAAATTTGAACTTTACCGTAAAGAGCGAGGTATTGACTAGGGGGCAAAACCCCTAATATATGTATTAAAAATATATGGATATAGAAGTTGGTTACGTAAGTTAATTCGTAGGTTACGTATATTTATTACTAATAAAAACGTTCGTAAATAAAATTCAACAAGTTTCGAAAAAAGCCATTTAACTAAATAAAAGTAAAATTAATATGCAAATTCCGTTTTAATTATTCATGCACGGTGAGCCAAAATCAAAACCTTCATTAATTAAAAAACGTTCACAAATTAAATAAAAAAAACAAGTTTTTTAAACTGAAAGTAAGGAGCGACATTAAAACTTAAAACGAACAGAAATTATTCCGTATATGGAAGGGGCTTTCCCCTCCTCAACGCCTCGCTCTTTACGCTAAAGTTTGACTCTGTCTCAAAACTTCATTTTTTAAAACAATAAAAACTTTGGCGTAAAGAGCGAGGCGTTCAGGAGGGGAAAGCCCCTTCCATATACGGAATAATTTCTGTTCGTTTTAAGTTTTAATGTCGCTCCTTACTTTCAGTTTAAAAAACTTGTTTTTTTTTATTTAATAATAACAAAATCCAAAGTCATTTGGATGCAATTTACTAACCATAAAAGAAAACCATGGTAGAATGATAATAGACTTAATCCTAAGCCAATCAAATCAATTTTTCTTTGTTTTTTTTTATCTAATTCCTTATCAAATACAATATAGTTATCAAATTACCTTCTATACAGAACTGATTTCATTTAATTCAGTTTATTGAAATCAAGTTCCATGAGTCGTATTTATATTTATAGAGGGAATTATCTTTCTGTATATATTTACTTTTGCTATTGGTTTTCTGCATTAATATGTACGAAACGATCATGCTAATGACACCTTTTAGCATCTCTCAAATTTGTCTTTGAAATTTTGAGCCACGAATCTCAACACCCGAGTGCTCACCACTATCAAGCTTGTGGTCAAAACAAGATTAACACAGCTACAGCGTCAACAATAGATTTCATGCAGGCAAGAAATTTTTTTTTCAAATCAAAGTTTAGAGGGTGAAATAGATGTAGCGTCTAGACGAGTGAAAAAAATGATTACTACTACTACTACTAACAAATCACCGCAGTAACAAGCCGCCTGAGGCCAGCACAGCTACGCAAGCTCCTCCTCCACCCCAATCTATTCAAAACCTCCCTTTTTACACCCGTCCACGAAGTTCCCATTTCCTTTAAATCTTTCTTTATGACGTCCTCCCACCCCAGACGGGGAAGACCTGCTTTCCGTTTAGCCCTAGACAGGTGGCCGAAAAGAACAATCTTCGGCAATCTATCATCCTTCATCCGCAGAACGTGCCCTAGCCACCTAACCCTTTCTTTTATTTTAGCCCTAGAGAGCGATATTGAACCACATTTTTCGTATAGCCTATTGTTTGAAATACAGTCAGTCAGCCGGGTACCCAGAACAATCCTTAAGCAATTTCTCTGGAAAACATCCACCAAATCTTCATCTGCTTTTCGGAGCGTCCAAGCTTCCGAGTCATGTCTGACCACTGTCGTCTTTGAAGTTTCCAAGAATTTGATATTTGTTGGCAGACGCATCATCCTATTCCTCCAAACTTTTTTTTACTGTGAAAAACACCCTTAGCCTTGGCTATTCTACTTTTAACATCTTCACTGCTCCCACCATCTTTACTAATAATACTACCAAGGTAAGTGAAGCTGCCCACCTGATCAATCTTTTCATTACCCAACGTCACCTTTTTCCATAAAGTAAAGAATAGTTATGTTTTTTTCCTGCGGTTGAATTTTTCTACATAAAGCATGCCTAATCTAATTTTTTTTAATGATTACTATGTGAAATTACCTCTTTGATATCTCCATGGGTCCCCTCCCATTTTTCCATTCTGTCTACTCGTTCTATATAGCATGCATTAGAACCGGTTCCGATGATCAATCCAATGGCACACTTTCTGTCAAGAAAGGCTCCCTGCACCAAAGTACCTAAATAAAGAAAAAAGTAAGTTAAAAATGAGATGTGCTAGAATCGAGAATCCTGACAAGAAAAAAAGAAAGAAAAAATGAGCCGAAATAGAGCTTTGAAGTTACTATTCTTTTTGGCAGTTTATTCAGAACCCTTTTGATACATTAACAAAAATAATGTGGAAAAGCACAAATAGAAGTTAAATACATCATTTATTCAGCAAAAATAAAGTTCAAAGATATGCAAAACTCGCGTCAACGAAAGGTCTTTATAGATATTAAATAAAAAAGTAAGTTTTTTCAACTGAAAGTAAGGAGCAACATTAAAACTTCAATCAACTGAAAGTAAGGAGCAACATTAAAATTTAAATCAACTGAAAGTAAAGAGCAACATTAAAACTTAAAACAAACAGAAATTATTACGTGGATGAGGGGGTCACCCCCTCCTCAACATCTCGCTCTTTACGCTAAAGTTTGAAATTTTGTCCCAATTCTTTAAGAATGATGCCTGAATCACAAAGGACATTCAATTAGCATAAATCGCTCTTTTAAAAGTACTAAGAGAAAGTTTAGCGCAAAGAGCGAGATATTGACGAGGGGTGAGCCCTCATATACGTCATAATTTCTTTTCGTTTGAAGTTTTAATGTTGCTCCTTACTTTTAGTTGAAAAAACTTACTTTTTTATTTAATTCCTGATCGTTTTCAAATAATGCTTGGAAATCCAGCTCCGTCTCCATTGAAAATTACCTTCCTCCATGAAAAATTCCTCAATGGAAAGATCCTCCCATATAACCCCCCCCCACCAGAAATATCCCCCTTCAAAACGTATGTATACGTTCCAATAACCAATACTATATGTAAACATTGGGTAAAGTTCCTAAATTGCAGCCCTTCCCTTGGTACTGTGGGGGGGGGGGTAGTCATCCTCAAAGACATATTTATTACATTTTTCAACCATGCGGGACAAAATGCCTATCTCAAAATTTTGATCGGGAGACTTGGGGGAAAAAATGAGCGTGGGAAGGGGGCTAGCTGCCCTTCAACATTTTTGGTCACTTAAAAAGGGCAGTAGAACTTTTGATTTTTGATCAAATGAGCCCTCTCCCTATCTTCTACAATCACTGGTTCGATATGATTACCCCTGGGGGGAAAAATAAAAAGTTAACACACATCGGTGTTCTGCATCTTTCGTCTGGCAAAAAATGCAAAATTCCACATTTCTAGGAGCTTGAAACATCGACAGCGAGGTTCTCTGGCATGATAAAAATAAACAAAGGGTTTTAATGCATATGTATTCTTTTTGCATAAATTTAATCCAGCCTTGAGCCCCTCCCCTGCCGTCTCTTCGGAATTATAAGACTAATAGTGGTTTGATTTGGTCGTATTAATAGGCGTCACATTTGCATGCAGTCTAGAATAAAAAATGTTACTTGTGTTTTACTTGTGTCTACCTAAATGAGTTACAAAAAACAACTAATATTATCCTATTATCTAATTTTATAATTATTTAGGACAGACACAATTTATATTACTGCAGACAACAGACAGCGTGAATTTTCATAATTGCTATGTACATTTTTCTTTTGTTAGTTAATAAAGGCAAAAAGTTTAAAACATTACTTTCTTGGAACTATGGACGACTAAAACATTTATAATTTTTTAGAATTAATAATGAAATAAATTAGTCCTGCCTGTGTATATTGTTTCTATGGTGAAAATCCTTTAGCATAATGAAAAAACAGCAATCACTTAAACACAGTGAAAAAGGATAGCCGTTCCCCAATGCTTTTCTTCCTCATTTTTTCTCATCATATAAAAAGGTTATGAAGAATATTTAATTGACAAATATTTGTCGCCAGAAATAGATAGCAGATAAACATAAAAAAGGGCATAAGAACTGAGTGGTATAATGGAAAGATAGGAGACCTTGCATAAGTAAGACCATATTACCCAATAGACTAGTAAATGGATCAGTTAAGGAGCCCCCAAGATCCAAGAGTCTATCTTTCTACCTTAAGGTAAGCACTTCTTTTAAATTTTATTTAAAAATCCTGCCATTAAAACAAAATAAAAATACAGAGAAACAGGTATGATATACCAATAAGACAGTGGAAAACAATAAACAAAATACTTTTTTCCTTAATAATAGTAAAAGTCTGGATATTTTGACTCCGCATCCTGAAACTGAAATAAAAAAAGAAACAAAAACAAAACAAACTATACTAGCTTCAACAATACTTATAAAGAAAAGGTATAAAACAAACAAAACACGAACAATAAAAACTCACATCTTAATAACGTCCAACATGATAATTATCTACATGCACAATTATCAGAGGCAACCTAATTTATCCTGCTTTGCCATTTTGTTGCCTGGCCTGATTTAGTTGGAGAAAAATGTTAAGAGCTAAAAAATAGCCCTTATAGTGACTATAATACCGGTTGTTACCCACCAAAGTCCATCCCTTCATGCGCTCACATATTCAAATACTTTTCCTATATTATCAGTTATTCTAATCCGTGACAATGAATTTTTTTATTAGATTTTGTTGATATTTGCATTTGTTGGCTATATAAAAATATATTTCATACACGTGACGACGCAGAATTATCTGCTGCTTGTTGGAGAAACCCTATTAGACGTAGGGATGCCATTTGTACATTTTCCTGCCCAAATGCCGCATCATTGACCTTGCGTATACGTGTCTAATTCACGCCCACTTTTGGGCGTGGATTGAGCATGTTTCTGCCAAAAAGACGTTTTTTGTATAGCGTATGTTTTACTCCTGCTAAATTTACAGATGTATTTCTGACTCAAACAGCTACCGTCAGTGATTCCATTGTTGTCATATGTCATTAGTAGTTAAAAAAATATTAGCTGAATTAAATTGTCATATTTCGAAAACGCTGAGAAACAGAGCGTTTTATTCTTTGTTTCTAAATCTTTAGTCAATTTTCCTGGAATTTTATTAAAAGACTTCAAGAACTCTCCTTCTTTTTATTTAACAACAAGGGTTAGATGCAACAACGGGTAAACTATTTGGCTATATTTTCCAATATATACCGAAGGAGTTACGTGATTCGCTTCAGAAATTCATCACCAAAATAAACCAACGGAATTAAAGTATATTTCTAACACGGAAGAATAGGACAGTAATCTCTCTTTTGCTCTTTGCTTTACCTGCTTTAAATAGCCAATGCTATTAAAACACACTCTTTAAAACGGAAGAATAGGATAGTAATATCTCTTTTTCTCTTTGCTTCAACTGCTTTAACCAACAAATGCTATTAAAGTACACTTTTTGACACGGAAGAATAGGATAGTAATCTCTCTTTTTCTCTTTGCTTTAACTGCTTTAACTAACAAATGCTATGAAAGCACACTTTTTAACACAGAAGAATAGGATATTAATCTCTCTTTTTCTCTTTGCTTTAACTGCTTTAACTAAAAATACTATTAAAGCACACTCTTTAATACGGAAGAATAGGACAGTAATTACTCTTTTTTGAAGTTGCTTTAACTGCTTTAACTAATCAATGCTATTAAAGCACACTTTTTGACACGAAAGAAAAGGACAGTAACCTCTCTTTTTTTTCTTTGATTTCTGCTTTAACTAATCAATGCTATAAAAACATACTTTTTAAAACGGAAGAATAGGACGATAATCTCTCTTTGTCTCTCTAGCTATAGTTTATTTAGAATTAGGCATAGTTCCTATCCTGTTTAATCAGGTTTATAGCTAGCAGCCAATCAGGAATTAAGGGCTGGGCACACATAGCTGATTTCGGGAACTGATTTCCAAATCAGCGCCGATTTTAAAAGAAATCGGCGTCGATTTAAGCTTGAAAAATTTTATACTTTTCGGCACCGACTTACAAAATCAGCGCTGATTTTCATCATGATCTTCACAAAAAAATAGGGATACAAATAAATAGTCAGCCAGAGGTATCTGTCGTGAAAGACCCCACTACTGAGCTGAGAACTAAATTGAGAACTAAGCTGAGATCAATCAAGCAACTATTAATAAACTCCAGTTGACTATTTGTGCAGTAAATTTTTGCGCAGTAAATTTTTCTTTCAACAAATTTTTCTTACCGCTATCGTTTGTCCACTGATGCTGAAATAGGTTTCCGAAGTCAGCTACGTGTGCCTAGCCCTTAAAAGTCTATGAAGTGAAACTCTTTAAATGTTAACATTAATCTTAATTTTACTGAAACCATAGTTACTTTTTCCAAGTGCTAGGATGGAATCGAACTTCAGTGGGGTATGGCCCACATCCAGCATGAAATAGATGCTTAGGGAACTGAGTCCCATAAACTAACTTTGAAAGGTTTCTGAAAACCATAAATAATTATCTTGGCATAGTTCATTCTGACATAGTCAAAAATGATGAACCTTTCTGTCTTTTTTCGCCTTTTGTTTGTTTTTCTTTGTCCCTCCATTCTTGGCCATAGTTTTACGGGGTGGAGGGGGTAATTTGATGTTGGATTATTTGTTTTGTTTTTTTGGCTTTTGTTGGATTAATAAAAGTAATAAATCTTTATCCCCTCAAAACAAAAATTTGGGAAAACAAGAGCATGCTCCCTCCCTCACTGAAAAAAAGGAACTGCTCCCCCAGTGCCAATGCTTCCAAAATTCTGTCGAGAAATACTGTCTCAAAAACCATTGCAAAATACGTAGGATGCTTCTGAAACTCCTGCTCGGCTGCATAATTAATTCGGGGCCTATAGGTTTACCTTGATCGTTGCATGGTAATTTAAGCATAGTCAGAACTACTCATAGGTACAAAATCATTTTCCATATCAGATAGCAAATTCAAACTAGAATTGCTTGTCTTCTTGCAGTGAAGGTGTTTCGACACCTTTGACATCAACCAAATCAATCTTTCTAATGTGCAAAGCTTAAAAAACTCTTACTTTCGTTCAGTTTTTAAGTTATAAAAATTTTAGATGCACATTTTCATTTTGGCTAAAAGGTTTACACATCATCAGATATTAAAAGAATTGAAAAGAATTTAAAAGAATTGCACAGAAGGCTAGCCCCAGGGGAGGCCTAATCATTTCCTATGAGAAGGGGTGGAGATTGGAAAAGGTGTATTTTACCCCTATTTTTGTTTTTTCAGGGGGAGGGGGCTTGGACTAATGTTTGGGGCGAAAAAAAATTCTTAGATGCAGGTTGGTCACGCGGTAGTTTCATCACTAATCGTATGATTTTTTTTCGTACTTGGACTATTTTTATGCAATTTACAAAATGTGCTGATTCGGAGAGAATTGGAAGAATGGTTTGACAAAAGTTTTTAAAGGGAGAAAAACCGTTGTACCGACTAGACAAGGCAGTTAAATGTAGGTTGGGCAACATTAACGGCCATAAAACCTTGCGGGATGTGTAGAATGTTGTATATATGAATAAAATAGCCTATGTGCTTGAAAACACGTATATTTCGTATGAACAAATATTATCATATCTTATATTTCAAAATGTAGCGGGGCGGGGGGATTTCTTTCCTTATTTTATTTCTTTAATGGAAATACTAAAAAAGGTATCTTAATCAAATTACAAAAGAAAATGTTTTTCAAAATCTTCCCCAACCTCTCCTCCCTAACTAACGCAACTGCACTGAGGGCCACCTTACCTGTGGTGTCATTCAGAACCGCAACTACTTTGACTTCTAAATCAGCCCTTCTTTGGATTGCTTCATTCAACATTTTCACAGCATCCTCTCCAACAACCCCCGGGCAGTTGAAAGATTTTGTCCACGACACCAAAATACCAACATTAAGATCTTGCTGAGTCATTGGAAATGAAAATGTAAAGCCTAAAAAATAAAAAGCCTAAAAATGAAAAAAAAACTAAAAAATGTTAGGC
The DNA here is from genome assembly GCF_049724085.1 of Artemia sp. Qi Xiang Cuo. Taxonomy (NCBI): domain Eukaryota; kingdom Metazoa; phylum Arthropoda; class Branchiopoda; order Anostraca; family Artemiidae; genus Artemia; species Artemia sp. Qi Xiang Cuo. Next base: position 90,755,496 of record NC_142795.1, on the reverse strand, counting down.
CCACCGAAGAATCTATTTAGGCATTTTGTAAGACGATCTAGTGTAAGGCAACCTAATGTAATGTTGATTAGGCATTTTACGTTGACGATCAGATTTTAAATTCCGAAAGTGACTTTTTGCATTCTAAGATTTTTGATTATCATCAACAATCTTAAACTGAAGACCTAGTTTTCACAGACAATAGTTTTAGTTCTATGGTCACTATTGTTATTCTGTGGACATTCTATTGACACTAGCTTTAATTCTCTGATCTACTTTTATTTTGGATTGTTGGACTTGCGATCTTGCAAGAAGTAAGATTGAAATTGAATTTACCAGAGCGCCCACCAAATTTTAATTTTGCAGGAAGGGAAAAATAAAATTATAAATATTTGATCGTACAAACAAGTCACAGTACAAATCAGATAAGAAGATAAAACTAAAATTTTATAGAAATATATAAACAGTTTAATAGGCAGCGCGCTAGCGCTGCCTAAGTAAAGAACTATGTGGGCACAATGTGTTATTTTTTGGTTCTTTAGACCCGGGCACTTCGTATCGAAAGAATTGTCGTTCCTTCGATACGAAGAAATAAGCCCTTCGAAAAGGGCTTATTCGATTGAAACTTGGAGTGGCTAGTGCCCTTTTTAATAGTCGAAAGTGATTTGAGGGCAACTAGCCCCCCTCCCATGCCCATCATTCCCCTAAACACATCCAACCAAAATTTTGAGATAGCCATTTTGTTCAGCGGATTTTGTCTCCAAATCTAAAATTTGTTTTTGCGGAAGACACTCCCCTATAACCCTAGGGGCAAGGGTTTTAAGTTATGCACTGGGGGGATATAAGGTTTGTATAAAAGGCGTTGTAGTAGGAACTTCAAAAAAGGCTCATTCGATTGGAAAATCAAAGGGCTAGTGCCCTTTTAATTGTCGAAAGTGATTGGAGGGCAACTAGCTCCCCCCCCCACGCCCATCAATCCCCCAAATACATCCAATCAAAATTTTGAGATAACCATTTTGTTCAGCGTAGTAGATTTCCAGATAGAAAATATGTCTTTGAGGAGGACACTCCCCCACAACCCTCAGGGCAAGGGTTTTAAGTTATGCTCTGGGGGCATATAAGGTTTTTATAGAAGGCGTTGTCGTTAAAACTTCAAAACAGGATCATTCGATTGGAAATTAAAAGGGATAGTACCATTTTTAATATTCGAATGTGATTGGAGGGTATCGAGCCCCCCCTCACGCCCATTAGTTCCCCTAACACAACCAGTAAAAATTTTTAGATTTCCATTTTGTTCAGCGTAGTTTATATCCAGATAGAAAATATTTTTTTGAGGGAGACACTCCCCCACAACCCTCAGGGCAAGGGTTATAAGTTATGCCCTGGGGGCAAATAAGGTTTATATAGAAGGCGTTGTCGGAGAAGCTTTAAACTAGGCTCATTCGATTGGAAATTCAAAGGGATCGTACCCATTTTAATTCTCAACAGGGTTTTGAGGGCAACTAGCCCCCCCCCCCACGCCCATTATTCCCCCAAATACATCCAATCAAAATTTTGAGATAGCCATTTTGTTCAGCGTAGTTGATTTCCAGATGGAAAATATGTTTTTGAGGAGGAGACTCCCCCACAACCCTCAGGGCAAGGGTTTTAAGTTATACCCTGGGAGCATATAAGGTTTTTATAGAAGGCGTTGTCGTAGAAACTTCAGAACAGGCTCATTCGATTGGAAATTCAGAGGGCTAGTGCCCTTTTTAATAATCAAAAGTGATTGGAGGGCAACAAGCCCCCCCCCCCCCCGCCCATCATTCCCCCAAACACATCCAATCAAAATTTTTACATAGCCATTTGGTTCAGCGTAGTTGATTTCCAGATAGGAAATATGTTTTTGAGGAGGAAACTCCCACAGAACCCTCAGGGCAAGGATTTTAAGTTATGCCCTGGGGGCATATAAGGTTTTTAGAGAAGGCGTTGTCGTAGAAACTTCAAAACATGCTCATTCGATTGGAGATTCAAAGCGCTAGTATCCTTTCTAATAGTCGAAATTGATTGGAGGGCAACTAGCCCCCCCATGCCCATCATTCCTTCAAACACATCCAATCAAAATTTTGAGATAGCCATTTTGTTCGGCGTAGTTGATTCCCAGATAGAAAATATGTTTTCGAGGAGGACACTCCGCCAAAACCCTCAGGGCAAGGGTTTTAAGTTATACCCTGGGGGCATATAAGGTTTTTATAGAAGACGTTGTAGTAGAAACTTCAAAACAGGCTCATTCGATTGGAAATTCAAAGGGCTAGTGCCATTTTTAATAGTCTAAAGGGATTAGAGGGCAACTAGCCCCTCCCCCACCGCCCATCAGTCCCCCAGACATCCAATCAAAATTTTGAGATAGCCATTCTGTTCAGCGTAGTTGTTCTCCAGATAGAAAATATGTTTTTAAGGAGGACACTCCCTCACAACCCTCAGGGCAAGGGTTTTAAGTTATGGCCTGGGGTAACATAAGATTTTTACAGAAAGCATTGTAGTAGAAACTTCAAAACAGGCTCCTTCATATGGAAATTCGAATAGCTAGTGGTCTTTTTATCAGTTGTAAACTTAGAGGGGGCATCAAGCCCCCCCCCCACGCCCATCATACCCCCAAATCCATGCACTAGAAGTTTTTATCGGTTCATTTGTTCCTCGTATTTTATTACCACATATAAAATATGTTTTTTAGGCGGACAATCCCCCACAACCATAAGGACAAGGATTTTAAGTCATTCCCTGGGGGCATATAAAGTTTTTATTGAAAGCGCTGTCGTAGAAACTTCAAAAGGGCTCATTCGATTGCAAATTCAAAGGACTAGTACCCTTTTTAATAGTCGAAAGTGATTGGAGGGCAACTAGCTTCCCCCCCCCCGCCCATCATTCCTCCAAACACATCTAATCAAAATTTTGAGATAGTCATTTGTTCAGCGTAGTTGATTTCCAGATAGAAAATATGTTTTTGAGGAGGATACTCCCCCACAACCATAAGGGCAAGGGTTTTAAGTTATGCCCTGGGGGCATATAAAGTTTTATTGAAAGTGTTGTCGTAAAAACGTCAAAAGGGCTCATTCGATTGGAAACTGAAAGGCCTAGTGCCCTTTTTAATAGTCGAAAGTGATTGGAGGGCAACTAGCTTCCCCCCCCCCGCCCATCATTCCCCCAAACACATCTAATCAAAATTTTGAGATAGTCATTTGTTCAGCGTAGTTGATTTCCAGATAGAAAATAGGTTTTTGAGGAGGACACTCCCCCACAACCCTCGGGGCAAGGGTTTTAAGTTATGCCCTGGGGGCATATAAGGTTTTAATAAAAGGCATTGTCGTAGAAACTTCAAAAAAGGCTCATTTGATTAGAAGTTCAAAGGGCTAGTGCCCTTTTTAATAGTCGAAAGTGTTTAGAGGGAAACTAGCCCCCCCCCCACGCCCATCATTTCTCCAAATACATCGAATAAAAATTTTGTGATAGCTATTTGTTCAGCGTAGTTGATGTCCAAATAGAAAATATGATTTTGAGGAGGACACTCCCCCACAACCCTCGGGGCAAGGGTTTTAAGTTATGCCCTAGGGTCATATAAGGTTTTTATAGAAGGTGTTGTCGTAGAGACTTCAAAACAGGCTCATTTAACTAGATATTCAAAGAGCTACTACTCCTTTTAACAGTCAATATGATTGAAGGAAAACAATCCTTCCCCAAGCTAATCTTTTCCTCAAACACATCCAATCAACATTTTGAGATAACCATTTTGTTCAGAATAGTTGATACCCTTATAGAAAGTATGTTTTTGAGGAGGAAACTCCCCCATAACCCTCAGGGCAAGGGTTTTAAGTTATGCCCTGGGGCATATAAGGTTTTTATAGAAGGCGTTGTGGTAAAACTTCAAAACACGCTCATTCGATTGGAAATTAAAAGGGCTAGTGCCCTTTTTAATAGTCGAAATTGATTGGAGGGCAACTAGCCCCGCCCCACGCCCTTCATTCCCCCAAAAACTTCCAATCAAAATTTTGAGATAGCCATTTTGTTCAGCGTATTTGATTTCCAGATAGAAAATATGTTTTTGAGGAGGACACTCCCCCATAACTATCAGGGTAAGGGTTTTAAGCTATGCCCTGGGGGCATATAAGGTTTTTATAGAAGGCGATGTCGTAGAAACTTCAATACAGGCTCATTCGATTGAAAATTCAAAGGGCTAATACCCTTTTTAATAGATGAAAGTGATTGGAGGGCAACAAGCCCCCCCCCCCCAATCCCATCATTCCCCAAAACACATCCAATCAAAATTTTGAGATAGCCATTTTGTTCAGCCTAGTTGATTTCCACATAGAAAATATGTTTTTGAGGAGGACACTCCCCCGTAACACTCAGGGCAAGGGTTTTAAGTTATGCCCTGGGGGCATATGAAGTTTTTAAAGGCGTTGTCGTAGAAACTTCTACACAGGCTAATTCGATTGGAAATTCGAAGGGCTAGTACCCTTTTTAATATTTGAAAGTGACTCGAGGGCAACTAGCCCCCCCATGCCCATCATTCCTTCAAAAACATCCAATCGAAATTTTGAGATAGCCATTTTGTTCGGCGTAGTTGATTCCCAGATAGAAAATATGTTTTCGAGGAGGACACTCCGCCAAAACCCTCAGGGCAAGGGTTTTAAGTTATACCCTGGGGGCATATAAGGTTTTTATAGAAGACGTTGTAGTAGAAACTTCAAAACAGGCTCATTCGATTGGAAATTCACAGGGCTAGTGCCATTTTTAATAGTCTAAAGGGATTAGAGGGCAACTAGCCCTCCCCCCACCGCCCATCAATCCCCCAGACATCCAAACAAAATTTTGAGATAGCCATTCTGTTCAGCGTAGTTGTTCTCCAGATAGAAAATATGTTTTTAAGGAGGACACTCCCTCACAACCCTCAGGGCAAGGGTTTTAAGTTATGGCCTGGGGTATATAAGGTTTTGATAGAAGGCGTTGTCGTAGAAACTTCAAAACAGGCTCATTCGATTGGAAATTCAAAGGGTTAGAGCCCTTTTTAATAGTCGAAAGTGATTGGAGGGCATCAAGCCCCCCCCCCACGGCCATCATACCCCCAAATACATTCAATAAAATTTTGAGATAGCCATTTTGTTAAGCGTAGTTGATTTCCAGATAGAAAATATATTTTTGAGGAGGACACTCCCCCACAACCCTAAGGACAAGGGTTTTAAGTCATGCCCTAGGGGCATATAAAGTTTTTATTGAAAGCGCTGTCGTAGAAACTTCAAAAGGGCTCATTCGATTGCAAATTCAAAGGACTAGTACCCTTTTTAATAGTCGAAAGTGATTGGAGGGCAACTAGCTTCCCCCCCCCGCCCATCATTCCCCCAAACACATCCAATCAAAATTTTGAGATAGTCATTTGTTCAGCGTAGTTGATTTCAAGATAGAAAATATTTTTTTGAGGAGGACACTCCCCCACAACCATCAGGGCAAGGGTTTTAAGTTATGCCCTGGGGGCATATAAAGTTTTTATTGAAAGCGCTGTCGTAGAAACTTCAAAAGGGCTCATTCGATTGCAAATTCAAAGGACTAGTACCCTTTTTAATAGTCAAAAGTGATTGGAGGGCAACTAGCTTTCCCCCCCCCCCCCGCCAATCATTCCCCCAAACACATCTAATCAAAATTTTGAGATAGTCATTTGTTCAGCGTAGTTGATTTCCAGATAGAAAATATATTTTTGAGGAGGACACTCCCCCACAACCCTCGGGGAAAGGGTTTTAAGTTATGCCCTGGGGGCATATAAGGTTTTAATAAAAGGCATTGTCTTAGAAACTTCCAAACAGGCTCATTTGATTGGAAATTCAAAGGGCTAGTGCCCTTTTTAATAGTCGAAAGTGATTAGAGGGCAACTAGCCCCCCCCCCCACGCCCTTCATTCCCCCAAACACATCCAATCAAAATTTTGAGATAGCCATTTTGTTCAGCGTAGTTGATTTCCAGATAGAAAATATGTTTTTGAGGAGGACACTCCACCACAACCCTCGGGGCAAGGGTTTTAAGTTATGCCCTAGGGGCATATGAGGTTTTAATAGAAGGTGTTTTCTTAGAAACTTCAAAACAGGCTAATTTGGTTGTAAATTCTGCGGGCTAGTTCAGTTTTTAATAATCGAAAGTGATTGGAGGGCAACTAGCCCCCCCCCCCACGCCCATCCGTCCCCCAAACACAACCAATCAAAATTTTGAGATAGCCATTTTGTTAAGCGTAGTTTACTACCAGATAGAAAATATGTTTTTGAGGAGGAAACTCCCCCATAACCATCAGGGTAAGGGTTTTAAGTTATGCCCTGGGGGCATATAAGGTTTTTATAGAAGGCGTTGTCGTAGAAAATTCAAAACAGGCTCATTCGATTGGAAATTAAAAGGGCTAGTACCCTTTTTAATAGTCGAAAGTGATTGGAGGGCAACTAGCCCCGCCCCACGCCCTTCATTCCCCCAAAAACTTCCAATCAAAATTTTGAGATAGCCATTTTGTTCAGCGTAGTTGATTTCCAGATAGAAAATATGTTTTTGAGGAGGAAACTCCCCCATAACCATAAGGGCAAAGGTTTTAAGTTATGCCCTGGGGGCATATAAGGTTTTTATAGAAGGCGTTATCGTAGAAAATTCAAACCAGGCTCATTCGATTGGAAATTAAAAGGGCTAGTACCCTTTTTAATAGTCGAAAGTTATTGGAGGGCAACTAGCCCCCCCCAACGCCCATCATTCCCCCAAAAACATCCACTCAAAATTTTGAGATAGCCATTTTGTTCAGCATAGTTGATTTCCAGATAGAAAATATGTTTTTGAGGAGGACACTCCCCCACATCCCTCAGGGCAATGGTTTTAAGTTATGTCCTGGGGGTATATAAGGTTTTTAAAGAAGGCGTTGTCGTAGAAACTTCAATCAAAGCGCATTCGACTGGAAATTCAAAGGGCTAGTGCCCTTTTTAAGGCGTTGTCGTAGAAAATTCAAAACAGGCTCATTCGATTGGAAATTAAAAGGGCTAGTACCCTTTTTAACAGCCGAAAGTTATTGTAAGGCAACTAGCCCCGCCCCACGCCCTTCATTCCCCCAAACACATCCAATAAAAATTTTGAGTGAGCCATTTTGTTCAGCGTAGTTGATTTCCAGATAGAAAATATGTTCTTGAGGAGGACACTCCCCCACATCCCTCAGGACAAGGGTTTTAAGTTATGTCCTGGGGGTATATAAGGTTTTTAAAGAAGGCATTGTCGTAGAAACTTCAATCAAAGCGCATTCGATTGGAAATTGAAAGGGCTAGTGCCCTTTTTAATAGTCAAAAGTGATTGTAGGGCAACTAGCCTCACCCCCCGCCCATCATTCCCCCAAACACATCTAATAAAAATTTTGAGATAGCCATTTTGTTCAGCGTAGTTGATTTTCAGATAAAAAATATATTTTTGAGGAGGAATCTCCCCCACAACGCTCAGGGCAAGGATTATAACTTATGCCCTGGGGGCATATAAGGTTTTTATTGAAATCTTTTTGATAGCCAAAACTAATTGGAGGGCAACTAGCCTCCCCCCCCACGTCCATCATTCACCCAAACACATCCGATCAAAATTTTTAGATAGCCATTTTGTTTAGCGTAGGCTAGTTGATTTCCAGACAGAAAATATGTTTTTGAGAAGGAGACTCCCCAACAACTCTCAGGGCAAGGGTTTTATGTTATGCCCTTGGCACATATAAGGTTTTTATAGAAGGAGTTGTCGTAGAAACTTCAAACAAGGCTAATTCGATTGGAAATTCAAAGGCTAGTGCCCTTTTTAACAGTCGAAAGTGATTAGTAATATTTTTTGTTGTTGTTGTTGTTTAGACCAGGGCACTTCGTATCGAAGGAGTTGTTGAGGGAACTTTGAAAGGGGCTCATTTGATTGAAAATTAAAAGGGTTGATGCCCCTTTTAATAGTCGAAAGTGATTGGAGGGCAACTAATCCCCCTTCCACTCCCCCCCTCCCATTTGCCCATTATGTTTAAAAACTAAATGTTGCCTTAAGATTAATTCAAAATGCATTGCAATAATGCTAATTCCCAGTAAGGCATCTAAGCAGTATCTCAAGAACGACTGGGGGTATTATGTTCAAACTTTCGAGGCTACTTCTGCTCTTAAAATTTAACCAAATCAAAATTGCGTACGTGTATCAAAGTTATCAAAGAAAGCAAAGAGATTTTTTTGTGAATGATATCAATTTTTTTACTTCAGGTCAACTAGAGGAAGTATGAAACTAAATTAAACAGTACTATTTTTGTCCAGATTTTTAAAATGGTGTATGTTGTTAAAAATTGCTGAAAATTTTTCTCCAGCATACAAATAGCAGGCGAAACTATAAAGTCTTAAAAAACGAAAAGATTTAAAGTGTTAAAGATTTACTGAAAAAAATATAAACGTTTGTACTTTTATAACTTTAATAAATCAAATAATTTTAAGATTTTGATTACTAAATATCAGTAAATGTATATTAAACTGACAATGCAGATTCATTTGTATTTTTTTCAGTAAAGGGCAAATTATGTTCTGGCCTTGGGAAGGCCTAGGGGTTTTGCGCCCAACTTATGTTAATTTCTGCTCCTTCTGAGTTTGGCTCGGTTATTTATTGTAATTCCTGCTCGTTTTGGGTTTCATTTATTTATCGATCCTGATTTGTGGTAGTTTCACGCTTGGTAGATTATTTGATTTTATTTTTGTTCATTTTTTGTTTAATGGAGCTATTTACTTTTCTTTGAAAAACTTATTTTGTGGAAAAAGTTTTTTTAATTAATTTATGTTCGTTTTATATTGACATAGTCTTTTCAGAGAAAAAGAAAATAATACTTTAAATCTTTTCGTTTTTTTAAGAATTTATAGTTTGGCCTGCTATTTGTATTGTTTGGCCTGCTATTTGCTATTTGTAGCATTAACACAGTGCATTTTGATTTAATCTTATGGCCACATTTAGTTTTTAAACATAAAGTCAATTGGGAGGGGGGGCTGGGGAGGGGGATTAGTTTTCCTCCAATCACTTTCGACTATTAAAAAGGGCATCAGCAGTTTCTATTTTCAATCGAATGAGCCCTTTTCGAAGTTCCTACGACAACTCATTTGATACAAAATGCCCTGGTCTAAACAACAACAACAACACAAAAATAATACATTATATCCACATCGATCTTTACTATAACAATGTCAAGCCTTCCAATTACTCTCGACTATTAAAAAGGGCACTTGGCCTTTCGAATTCCAATCGAATGAGCCTTTTTCGAGTTTCTACGACAACACTTCCTATACAAACCTTATATGGCCCCAGGGCATAAATTACAACTCTTACCCTAAGGACTGTGAGGGTGGTTGTCATCCTCTAAGACCTAATTTCCAGAACTTTGAACTACGTTACACAAAATGGCTATCTCAAAATTTTGAGGCGTGAGAGGGACGTTAGTCTTTCTCCAATCACTTTCAACTATTGAAAAAGGCACTAGCCCTTTCAATTTCCAATTAAATGAGCCCTTTTGAAGTTTCTACAACAACATTTTGAATAAGAACCTAATATGCCCACAAAGGGTAACTTACAACCCACGTCTGGTGGGATGGCGGGGGTTGTCATCCTCACAGACCTAATTTCCAGAATTTTCTACTACGTTGAACAAAATGGCTATCTGAAAATTTTGATTGGATGTGTTTTAGGGAATGATGGGCGTGAGAGAGGCGTTAGTTACCGTCCAATCACTTTCAACTATTAAAAAGGGCATTATCCCTTTCAATTTCCAATTGAAAGAGCCCCTTTTGAAGTTTTTACGACAACTCTATCGTGATGAACCTTATACGACCCCTTGGAATAGCTTGCACCCTTAACCCTGGGGACTCTCGGGGGTTTTTCATCCTTAAATGCATAATTCCCAGAACTTTCAACTACGTTGAACAAAATGGCTATCTCTAAACTTTCTTTGAATGTGTTTGGGGAAGGTGGGCGTGAGAGGGGGGTTAGTTACTCTCCACTCGCTTTTGACTATTAAAAAGGGCAATTTCAATTTCCAATCAAATAAGCCCCTTTTGAAATTTCTACAACAAAATTCTACATAAACCTTATATGTTGATTGGATGTGTTTGAGGAAATGGTGAGCGTGAGAGGGGGGCTAGTTGTCCTTTTCGACAAAAACCTTATATGCCCCCAGGGCATAACTTATAACCCTTGCCCTCAAGACTATGGGGAGAGCGTCCTGCTCAAAGGTATAATTTCCTGAACTTTAAACTTCGTGGAACAAAATGGCTATCAAGAAATTTTGATCGGATATTTTTGGGGAAATGGTGGGCGTGGAAGGGGTATTTGTTGCCTTCCAATCACTTTCGACTATTAAAAAGGGCAATAGCCATTTCAATTCCCTATCAAATGAGTCATTTCTGATGTTTCTACGACGACACGCTCAGTAAAAGCCTTATATGCCCCCAGGGCATAACTTAAAACCCTTGCCCGAAGGGCTGTGGGGGAGTGTCCTCCTCAAAAACATATTTTCTATCTGGAAATCCAAAACACTGAATAAAATGGCTATCTAAAAATTTTGTTTGGATGTATTTGGGGAAAAGGTGGGCGGTAGAGGGGGGCTAGTTGCCCTCAAATCACTATTCACTATTAAAAAGGGCAATAAACCTTCGGAATTTCAATTGAATGAGCCGTTTTTTATGTTTCTACGATAAAGATTTCAATAAAGACTTATATGCCCCCAGGGCATAACTAACATCCCTTGCCCTTAGGGCTGTAGAGGAGTGTCCTCCTCAAAAACATAATTTCTATCTGGAAATCCAAAACACTGAACAAAATGGCAGTCCCAAAATTTTGATTGGGCATGCTGGGTGACCTAATGGGCGTAGCTGAGGGGGTTGCTAAGTTTCAATTACTGTTGAATACCGATGAGAGCACAAATCACTACAACTTCTAATCGAATGAGCCCTTGTTGAAGTTTCTGTAACCACATTTTTAACAAAAACTTTATATGCCCCCAGGGCATAACTTACAACCCTTGTCCTGAGGGCTGTGAGGAGGTTGTCATCCTCAAAGATCTAATTTCCAGAACTTAAAACTACGTTGAACAAAATGGCTATCTCAAACTTTTTATTGGATGTTTTCTGGGGATTGATGGGCGTGGGGGGGGCTATTTGCCCTCCAATCACTTTCGACTATTAAAAAGGGTACTAGCCCTTTGAATTTCCAATCGAATGAGCCTGTTTTGAAGTTTCTACGACAACACCTTCTATAAAAACCTTATATTCCCCCAGGCCATAACTTAAAACCCTTACCCTGAGGGTTGTGAGGGAGTGTCCTCTTCAAAAACATATTTTCTATCTGGAAGACAACTACGTTGAACAAAATTGATATCTCAAAATTTTGATTGGATGTGTTTGGCGGAATGATGGGCGTGGGGGGGAGCTAGTTGCCCTCCAATCACTTTCGACTATTAAAAAGGGCACTAGCCCTTTGAATTTCCAATCAAATGAGCCTGTTTTGAACTTTTTACGACAACGCCTTCTATAAGAACCTTATATGCCCCCCAGGGCATAACTTAAAACCCTTGCCCTGAGGGTTGTGGGGGAGTGTCCTTCTCAAAAATAAGTCTTCTTTCCGGGAATCAACTACACCAAACAAAATAGCTACCTCAAAATTTTTATTAGATGTGTTTGGGGAAATAATGGGTATGGGGGGCTAGTTTCCCTCCAATCACTTTCGACTATTAAAAAGGATACTAGCCCTTTGAATTTCCAATCGAATGAACCTGTTTTGAAGTTTCTACTACATCGCCTTCTATAAAAACCGTATATGCCCCCAGGCCATAACTTAAAACCCTTGCCCTGAGGGTTGTAAGGGAGTGTCCTCCTCAAAAACATATTTTCTATCTGGAAAACAACTACGCTGAACAAAATTTATATCTCAAAATTTTTATTGTATGTTTCTTGGGGGAATGATGGGCGTGGGGGAGCTAGTTGCCCTCCAATCACTTTCGACTATTAAATAGGGTACTAGCCCTTTGAATTTCTCATCGAATGAGCCTGTTTTGAAGTTTCTACGACTACGTCTTCCATAAAAACCCTATGTGCCCCATTGCTTAACTTAAAATCCTTGCCTTGAGGGTTTTGGGGGAGTGTCCTTCATAAAAACCTATTTTCCATCAAGAAATCAGCTATACCGAACAAAATAGTGATCTAAAAATTTTGAGTGGATGTATTTGGGGGAATTATGGGCCGGGGGGCAGTTGCCATCCAATCACTTTCGATTATTAAAAAGGGTACTAGCCCTTCGAATTTTCAATCGAATGAGCCTGTTTTGAAGTTTCTACGACAACGCTTTCATTAAAACCTTATATGCCCCCAGGGCATAATTTAAAACCCTTGCCCTGAGGGTTGTGGGGGAGTTTCATCTTCAAAAACATATTTTCTATCTGGAAATCAACTAAACTGAACAAAATAGTTATCTCAAAATCTTTATTGGATGTCTTTCGGGGAATGGTGGGCGTGGGGGGGCTAGTTGCCCTCCAATCACTTTCGACTATTAAAAAGGGCACTAGCCACTCCCATTTCCAATCGATTGAGCCCTTTTCGGAGTTTCTACGACAGCTCCTTCGATACGAAGTACCCGGGTGGAGAAAAAAACCAAAAACACATTATGCCCACATCGTTCTTTACTTAGGCAGCGCTAGCGCGCTGCCTATGATTTCCGTTCGTTTTGGGTTTCATTTATTTATCGATGCTGATTTGTGGTAGTTTCGAGCTTGGTAGTTTATTCGATTTTATTTTTGCTCATTTTTTTTAATGGAGTTCTTTACTTTTCTTTGAAAAACTTATTTTGTGGAAAACGTTTTTTTAATTAATTCTTAACTAGTCAATACAAAGAAAATCATTAATGAAAATTTAACATATGATATCGAATTTTTGCCAAGATCTGTTATTATTGACTATCGGGTTGTAGAATCTCGTGTTACAAAACGGTAGTCTTGATTGCGACAAGTTTCAAAGAAGGAGCCTTCGGTCTCGTGACTCCTTCATTCCCCTAGAGTTTTCAATATTTAATTTCTCATCATCGTTGCAGCTAGAGCTACTAAAAAGAAACAAGAAAAAAAAATACAAAAATTGTAAAATTTATTAACTTTATGGAAGCTGATAGACTATTGAGAACCGATAACAATAATCTAACACAGCTGGTACTCATTTTCTCATCACGTGAAGAAAATGCCCTATACTTAAGAATTCGAAGTGAAACATTGATCCTGAGGAAAGAAGAATACGACTGGAAAAAGGAGGAGACCCAAATTGTAGATTTTGGTCTTTAGTCCCTGAGACTTTTCATCGCCTCATTTTTAGCTGCAATAGTGCTTCTAAGTTAGCAAACAAAACAAAAAATATTTTTTCAAGATTAAAAATAAAGACTGACATATGTGAGGTACTTTTCATCAAGCTGCTAGGAAATGAAGAAGAATCCTTACTACGATAGATAATTCGTTTATTAAGGTGGAATAATATAGTTTAGAATAATTCACTTGACCCTGAAACCTGCTTCAGTTGGACTAATTGGACCTATTACTGGAAGGAAGAAGAAGAATATTCGTAGCAAATAAATAAGCGAAAAATTTTGTTTGAAGCCGAAAGGAGACTGTTTTTAGACTCCAAGTGCTGTTTTTCCGAAGAAGAATAAGCCTTATAAATTAGTGCACCTTAATTATGGGCAACAGCTGAGCCACGAAACGTTTTGCGACGGCTGCTAAAAAGATTCACGACTTTCTTGACATACTTCTCCGAATATTGAGGTAGTACACGTCCGACACTGAGTAAACGTGCGACAAAATGTGCAAGAAATATATATTAAATGGTGGTATACGTATAACGGAAAAGATCCGTGCCTGTTTATGAGCTGCGTCATATCGACTATTTTGTATTTACGGAAAACCGTTCCGAAGAGTAATTTAACTCTTTTACACTGTACAAAATCGCACATACAGTGTATTACAGAGGTTGTCGAGATTGTCACACCTTCAATGTCTTTTACAATTTATGATTCAATGTTATTGTTTCCAGAAAACAAAATTCCGGTTTGAGTCCGGGTATTGTACAGTGCATGAATACTAAACATCAGAGAAGAAAAACTAAAAAGGATATGAACCTGAGCAGATAATTAAAGAAGGTTATGTGTCTCGCCATCCTAAAGCTTTAAATTCCAAATTAGGTATGAAAAGTATTGAGAATGTTTACAACTAGGGTGCTTAGAAACAATCATTGTGATTTAAGTTTAACAAAAATAGTTTATACATACGTTATTTTCTAGTTTTGATGATCATAGTGGTAGAATCTCTGGACGTCTGCCAGATATCAGGACTACAAAAGGGGGACTGCTCTATTATCTCAACAGACTCTGTGGCTGAATTGACCCCACCCAACATAATTACCATTATTTTTAAGCTGATTAATTTTGACTAGACTTCAATTTCGTCAATATTAATCATTCAGTGGTTGAGACTCAGCTATACCCATTTAGTGATAGTTTTGTATTTTGCTTTAGATTGAAAAATACGCCAAAAACTGGTTAAAAATTGTTAAAAAGGATAACTTTGGTATTTTCTAAGCAAATTAAATCATTCCCTAAGAAGGGGTCTAAGTTAAATCGTAATTCTGGTACGGTGAATGGATAGATATAAAACTATTGAATCCATTAAATTATTATTAAAATTTAACAAAATTAAAATAAAATTATTTAATAAATTAGATAATTCAATCAAGAGGTTTTACCTAATTCAATCTCACTGAATAAAAACTGATTAGGCAACCACAGCTGTGAAAGCTACTTCAATCAATAAATCAATAAATCAATAAATTTATTAATAATAAAAAAAAAAAAAACAATACAATTACAAACTTAAAAATTTAAAAACACCCAAGAAGCTAAGCTTGTAAAGGGCCAACAGAATAAATAAGACACTATTATAAAGCACAAAAAAACAAAAAAAAAAAAAAAAAAAAAAAAAAAAAAAAAATTAGATAAGAGACATTTATGAAAATAGGAGAAATAATAGGAGAAAATAGGAGAATTATTTGAAATATATTTAATGAAAAAAAAAAAGAAAAAAAGACATAAATGTGGATAGAATGCAAAAAATGAAGAAAAAAGGGGGAAAATACTATACTGGAAATACCCAGCGAGAAAGTGCCTCTGCAGAAAGAGATAGAGGGACATCAGGAGGGATGGAGTTCCATAGTAAAATAGATTGATAAACAGGAGACCTCTGACCTGCTGTCGATGAACGCTTAGGTAAAATGAACCTGCGATAAGAGCTACGTAAAAAAGAAGAATACCTACCTGAGCCTGACAGAAAGAAAAACTGCTGCAGAGATGGTGGGAGTCTACCTAGAAAAGCAGAATGTGCTAAATAAAGGTAACTTTTACCCACAATACGATCCAGTGGAGCTATTCCAGTATCATTATAAAGATCAGAGGAAGGGTAAAAACGAGGAAGAAGAAAAGTAGCCTTCACTGCCCTATTTTGGGCTCTTTGAAGTGAGCAGAGAAGAGATTTATTAGTACTACCCCAGACAGAACAGCAATAAGAAAGGTAAGGAAAAATAAAAGCATAATAAAGAGAAAGCATAACATCAGGGGGAAGAAATGAGTTAACCCTGTATAACATTGAAGATTGGCGGAGGACAAGGGAACGGGTATGAGTTATATGGGGTTTAAAAGAAAGAAAACAGTCAAGATACACACCAATAAATTTCACTATAGTAGCTTGCGGTATAATATCATTCCCATAAGTCAGGATGGTTGGTTCCCCTGCGTCTCTCATACGACAAGGGGTTCTAAAGTGTACAATGGCACTTTTTTGGCTGTTGAGAGTCATACCATTTGACCAGCACCAATCTTTTACTTTATCAAGAAGACCTTGAGCTAGGGAAATGGCAGATGGCAGGTCAACTGCAGCAATGAAGAAGTTACTGTCATCAGAAAAAAGTATAGGGTGCACAAGGGGATGAAGACCATCAACAAGATCATTAATATAAATTAAAAACAAAAGTGGTCCAAGCACAGAGCCCTGTGGGACACCTTTCACAATAAGCAAGGAAGAGGAAGAAGTACCATTAACCGAAACATACTGAGATCTCCCTGAGAGGTAAGACCTAAACCATTCAAGTGGGACTCCATGCACTCCAAATGAAGATAATTTAGACAAAAGAACAGAGTGAACGACCATATCAAATGCCTTTGAAAAGTCAAGAAATAGACCCAAAACACACAAGCCCTTGTCAAGATTAACACGCACAAACTCTGTTGCATCTGAAAGTGCATGCAAGGTAGATAAACTGGGACGAAAGCCATACTGATGGTTAGTTATGAGAGAATTACCTGCAGTCGTATTAGTACTAAATACAAATGAAGAGAGTCTACAATACACTACTTTTTCAACAACCTTAGAAATTACAGTAAGGAGAGAAATAGGTCTATAATTTGCAATTAGAGATGAATCACCTTTTTTAAACAAAGGTACAGCATTAGCAACCTTAAATAACTGAGGAAAAACAACAGAAGAAAGAGAGAGGTTAGTTATGTGTGAGATGGGGTTAGAAACAAACTGACCAATTTTTTTAAGAACATTACAGCTCAAACCAAAACCATCAACTGTACGGCTACTTGAAAGCTGAAAAATAATGTTAGAAATTTCGGTATCACTGCATGGAAAAAGGAAAAATGACTTTTCTGCTAAGGGAAAACTACTTACTCTGCTGTAGGGTGGATTAGGAGCTGAAGGAAGTGAGGTGAAATACGAATTGAAGGCGCTTGCTGAAGAATTTTTGTCCACAAAAGATCCATCAGCTTTCCTGTAGTGACAAGGGGGGACTGTTTGAGTTTCTTGCGGGAAAGAGCTTCATTAACTACAGTCCAAACCTTTCGCAAATTCCCCTTACACTCATCAATTCGACGCGAAAAATATAGCTTTTTGGCTGCACGTACTGAAGAAGTAAGCACATTTTTATAAAGTTTATACTTCAAAAGATCATCCTGTGTCTTACTTTTACATGCAGCCTTAAACAGAGACGCCTTCATATGTGTAGCATTGATCAGACCTCTAGACATCCATGGACATTTAGGTATGGAATTCCTTGGCCTCTTTCTAAGAGGAAAATGCTTACCCAACAGAGCTCCCATACGACACAAAAATAAACTCGTTGCACATTCAACATCATTAGCTTCAAGAACACTAGACCAATCATTACTCTGAAGACTATGTATTAAATTAGAAATTTCTTTATCTGTGGAAGTTCTAAAAGAAAACTCACCCCGCTCATCCACAGCAATCTCAGTTTGAGGCACAAAAAGTGAAACATAAATAGGGAAGTGATCAGAAAGATCAGTGAAAACAAGACCAGAAGTAAACATGAAATTCGAAGAATGAGAAATGAAAATATTGTCTATTAAAGTGGCAGAATTTCTAGTAGGGTCAACACGAGAAGGAAAAAAAATTGAAGGAAGTAGACTAGAAGAAGAAAGCACATCAAAGAGATGGTCACATTCATCACTTGATCCAATATTTAACATATTACAATTAAAATCTCCCAAAACACAAATACGTTTTTTAGAGAAAGACCCCACACAAGAAAGTTGATCAAGCAAACCACAGAACAAATGAACAAACTTCTTCACCCCAATTTTCAGACTTCCACTCTTAAGCCCCTCCTGTGAAATCCCAAATACCAAATTTCAAACTATTGAGTCCAATACAAATTAGTTATTATTTAATAAAATTAAATAAAAACCTTGTGGTTTTCGTGCAAGTTACAGTGCTGGTGTTGAACGAAATAACATGTTTCAGAACATCAGAGCATTCATCATCTTCCACTTCCACTCTTCTACTTCCTCTTCCGCTCTTCAAACTTCCACTCTTTAGCCCCTCCTGTGAAGTCCCAAATTCCAAATTTCAAACTATTGAATCCAATACACATTAATTTTATTTAATAAAATTAAAAAAAAAAACTTGTCGTTTTGGTGCAAGTTCAATAACATGTTTCAGAACATCAGAACATTCACCATCTTCCACTTCCTCTTCCACTCTTCAAACTTCCCCTCTTTAGCCCCTCCTGTGAAGTCCTAAATTCCGAATTTCAAACTATTGAATACAATACAAATTAATTTTTATGTAATAAATTAAATAAAAACCTTGTCGTTTTGGTGCAAGTTAAAGTGCTATTGTTGCACGAAATAACATATTTCAGAACATTGGAACATTCACCATCTTCCACTTCCACTCTTCCACTTCCTCTTCCACTCTTCCACTCTTCAAACTTCCACTCTTTAGCCCCTCCTGTGAAGTCCTAATTTCCGAATTTCAAACTATTGAATACAATACAAATTAATTTTTATTTAATAAATTAAATAAAAACCTTGTCGTTTTGGTGCAAGTTCAATAACATGTTTCAGAACATTAGAACATTCACCATCTTCCACTTCCACTCTTCCACTTCCTCTTCCACTCTTCCACTCTTCAAACTTCCACTCTTTAGCCACTCCTGTGAAGTCCTAAATTCCGAATTTCAAACTATTGAATACAATACAAATTAATTTTTATGTAATAAATTAAATAAAAACCTTGTCGTTTTGGTGCAAGTTAAAGTGCTGGTGTTGCACGAAATAACATATTTCAGAGCATCAGAACATTCACCATCTTCCACTTCAACTCTTCCACTTCCTCTTCCACTCTTCCACTCTTCAAACTTCCACTCTTTAGCCACTCCTGTGAAGTCCAAAATTCCAAATTTCAAACTATTGAATCCAATACAAATTAATTTTTATTTGATAAAATAAAATAAAAACCTTGTCGTTTTGGTGCAAGTTACAGTGCTGGTGTTGCACGAAATAACATGTTTCAGAACATCAGAGCATTCATCATCTTCCAAATCCACTCTTCCACTTCCTCTTCCACTCTTCAAACTTCCGCTCTTTAGCCCCTCCTGTGAAGTCCCAAATTCCAAATTTCAAACTATTGAATCCAATACAAATTAATTTTTATTTAACAAAATTGAATAAAAACCTTGTCGTTTTGGTGCAAGTTACAGTGCTGGTGTTGCACGAAATAACATGTTTCAGAGGGAACATCAAACTTAGTTTATACAGTCATGGTGTTTCATGGGCGTAGTAGGACTCAGGTGTTATCTGTCGTCTCCCGTCTACCTAATCAAGGGCCAGTGTTGGTGCCTCTTCATGGCAGACACCACGATTTTGCATCTATTCGTGGTGTATTTATTCAATTTATAACATGAAGGTCTTGGGTACTCTCCAACTCTGCAGGGAAGGATTAAATTCATGTATCATTCCCCTGAGAACCTATTCTAGCAGACACATAAGATGACTATACCAACAGTAGCTGGCGCTGTACTGGAATCAATGGCAATATAAGAATTGTTGTGGTAGAATGGGGCTTCTAAATTTCAAATTCAAGCATGCCACTAGATTTGCAAAATCTTTCTAATGTAGGTGGTATAAACAACATTTACTTTCCTGGCAAAGAATTGTTTCAGGACGATAAGTTTTAGTCGCTTACAACATCATGCTTGCGACTAATGAGACTGTATGTGTTGCTTTTAGCGTCCTGGGAGGCACGGGGCGGATGCAGAATTCTGTAACAAAAGTCAGCAAATGCACTCAACACTTTGAATGTACCTGGAGATGTGGTTTGTAATCATCAATTATTTTTTTTGTACATGAGAGTACAAAAACTTGTTTATATTATGTTTTATTGTGCGTAGATTTATTGGTTTTTATCCATCTCTTTTTCTCTATTATAACAATTTGCTAATACATTTTTTGGATTTAACAAGCCGATTACTGAAAGAGGCGATTCAGATTGTGAGAATTTCAATTTGACATATAATATTTCTAATATGACAAACAAATTTGAATAGCTGGATTTAGTACTTTGAGTGTGAAAAATTACTTTTACCAAGAGTTTCTTTCCAGCTAAGACAGGTTAGCTAATATATACGAGTATTTCGGTTATTTAGCCAATATCCGTCTTCGGCCAAATATATAAAGAAAAAAACATTGTCAAAGCTCTTTTGGTTTCGGTTTAATTTTTTTAATCCGTAAGTTTTTATTTGTGTTATTTTTAAGGTTTTATTTTTTTTTTCTTTTTTGATGAGAAAGTCTATTACAATCGTAGTTGAAAAAGTCCTTTTTTAAAGATAAAAACGGTTTAAAAGGCAGAGAGACTGTTTTTTTCCATGTTTCTGAACTTATTATAGAAAACTTTGCCCTAACCGTCCATTGTTGACCTTTCACCTTCTTCAATTTAAAACAAGTATTAACCTCATTATCTCACCTCATAAGACAAGTGTTAACCTTATTCCTTGAAGACAATTTATTTCACCTCGAATATTTATAATTTGTTATCAGCTTTTGCTCGTATTACAGCAGTGATTATATTTATATAAAGAATAGATAAACTATAAAATATATTTGAAATATAAAATAAAATTTGTTTGTAATTTATAGTTTTATAATTTTTATAGTCCAAAACGGAAGGACGAGTGAAAGAATTTGCATAATTTTACAACAGGAAGAAATTAAGGTTTTCAAGTTTTTTTATCGTAAATTCAAGGAAGAAAAGCTCTGCAGAAACTGAAGTTTATACCCGAATAGTGGCGGTTCATTTCGCTTTGACGTACATAAAGTTATGTCAGGTGGTCTTTGATTTACTGAAGAGGGTCCGATTGGAGGTACACGCACCCCTAGGGTTACGACTTAGGGTTCCTGGAGATAAAAGCTAGAATTGGGGGGGTGACTTTAGGAGATTTCTTTCATTACATTTTTAGTATGATAATACAATCTTCATCCGGGTTGCTGCCGTAGCTACCAACCTAGTAAGAGACGATCACCTCCAATGTTAAGAAATATAAAAACCCATAACTTCTAAAAAAAACTTATGCTGGATTGAACTCTTAAACTTCGGCCATTGTCGTTACGCTGAAAAGTACATGATCAGCCATGTTTGGTAACAAAATATCTTTATAAAATCAACATGCATTGTTTTTCTTTGGACTTACCAAGTGGAAGTTTATGATCCAACTTGCTTCTTGTTTCCAGGAAATCATAGATGCATGCTGCTAAAAAGTCAAATAGCTCTGATCCAGGTCCAATTCGCAGAGGTTCTGGTACAAAATAATGTTGAACTTCATCAGACACAACGCGACCTTTCTCAAGTTGCAGTAAAATCACTCTGAAATTTGTGCCTCCAAGATCAAGGGCCAGATATTCGCCTTCCTCTATACAGAAAAGGGGAAGAATATTAAACTGAAAACATTTTCCTATCTAATAAACTTAATCAAAGTATTTTCTTGTTGAATTTATTTTAACTAAGTGACTAAAGACACAGCGATGCTATGAGTCTTGTTCAAGACCTTTGTCGACGTAATAGAGAATTTGTGCGTCTGATTTAAGTTCAAGTCAAAAGTTCAGGTGCTCGATTTACCTCCCTTAACAGTGCTTCGACATTTCCGTTGCTTCGTAATGAAAAAAGAAAATAGCACTTTCTTTCTCTGTCGATAACGAAATATCATATTTGAGCAAAAATATAAAAAAATGGAAACCGCCAATATTTTGAATATTACTAGCAATTGATATATGTTATTCAAGCTCAAGTCTAAGAAAATACGGCAAGTTTTTTTGCCGTATTTTCTCAGCATTGTGTTCCCGGCCGAAGCCAGAGAATCAGATTATTGGTTCCTGCGCTACGTAAACCATTGGTTACGATTCAAAAAGTTTTTTTTTTAATAAGCGAATTGTATGGAAAGCAATAAAAAAAAAAAAAATAGGACAAAACATGAAAAACTTGAGATTTTCGGAAATGGGGGCGGACCAAAAGCTCTTTCCTTGTGTACGTACATGACTTGAGGAATAGCTTCATTTGGCGCTGCAATTCTTTTTGGAATTGTCTTTAAGAGGACTTTCATCTGCAAACTCCTCTGTTGGCCTTGAAAAGCAGGTACAACATACACTTGCGACCACGAAAAGGACTGAAGGTAAAAGATTAAATTATTAGTATATCTGGCGCCAGAAATCGGGGGGGGGGATAAACAACCAATCACATCATTTTATTCTTGGAGAGGGGTGCATGGCAAAGATTCGTCCAATTATGCATAGAAAAGCCACTGAATTATAACTACTGCTGCTGCTGCTACTACTACTGCCAAGTTGAATTATCAACTTGATGGAAGTGATGAAAGATTTGAGAGCCATGGCTAATTAGAATAAAGCCAAGGCAGGGAGTTGATTACTGACAATTCACTAGAATAAACAATTGCTATGCAATTAGTTGTTCAAATCCTGCAAAAAAAGACATTGAATATATATCTGTTTTAACTGTTTAACTGTTTTATTTAATTCATCTAAAGACACAAAAAACATTAAGCCCAACGGAGACCAGAGCTCATAAAATTGGGGTAAAGTGTGTATTCTGACCTTGCTGTCGATAAAAGCACGTAAAGAAATTCATATTTTGATAGAGTATGCTTTATCTAAGGATTACTCAAATTTTCTAATGAAATAAGGGGTCTCGCAAGGTCATAAGCCCCCACTGCCTGCGGAACACAGTATGACTTTTAATGATATCATTTAAGGTTTTGAATCCCAGTGGGATTACTTTTTCTTAAATTGGTTTTATCTCTTGAAGAAAAAAAAAGAGATTGGAATTCAAATATTCTTACACACAAACATAGGAAAATACTGGCATTTAAATTTTAATCATAAATGATAAAAATAAAAAAGACTGTAATTGTGTTATCTATTGCATCAAATGTTATATGTAATGTAACATGAACTATTACATATGGCATTAACTAGTTGGAAATTATCAAGACTTTGGTACACGATCTCAGCAATATTTCTATATGCAAAACTGCTTTATTCAGGTATTTTAATATGATAGACCTGAGTCTTTTTTTACCATAAAAAAAGCTTCATCAAATGGTAAAAATGAAATAAGTCATCACTGATCGAAAAACAAAAAGACCGAAGAACAGGCACATAGGCAGCACAGTAATTTATTTCGAGGTAGACAGTCGAATTCTGAAGGAAAATATCGTCAAGTCTCACGGACATGGGCAAACATCCAGCATTTTCATCGGGGGGGGGGGGAGAAGGGTCCATATCTGGATAGTCAAGGGGCAATCCTCTGAAAAGAAAAGTTGCTTGCCCTGACCCCCTGGTACCCTACCACTTTGACTGCAGTTGTCCTTGGTGTGACGTTCAGCAACGATTGTTCATTTAGCCCACACGTTACGAATATCAGAAGCAAATGATTGAAGGGCAACTAGCCCCCCCCCCACGCCCATCATTCCCCCAAACACATCCAATCAACATTTTGAGATAGCCATTTTGTTCAGCGTAGTTGATTTCCACATAGCAAATATATTTTTGAGGAGAAAACCCTCCCAAAGCCATTAGGGCACGGGTGTTAAATTATGACCTTGGGGTATATAATGTTTTTATAGAATGCTTTGTCTTAGAAACTTCAAAACAGGATCATTTGATTGGAAATTAAAGAGATAGTGCCCTTTTTAATAGTCGAAAGTGATGGGACTGTAACTAGCCCCCCCCCCCCCACGCCCATCATTCCCCCAAACACATCCAAAGAAAATTTTGAGATGGTAGTTTTGTTCAGCGTAGTTGATTCACAGATATATAATATGTTTTTGAGGAGGATAATCCCCCACAGACCTCAGTGCTAGGGTCTTAAGTTATACCCAGGGGGCAAGTAAGGTTTTTATAGAAGCCGTTGTCATAGAAGCTTCAAAAAAGACTCATTCGATTGCAAATTAAAGGGCTAGTGCCCTTTTTAATAGTCAAAAATGATTGGAGGGTAACTAGCCCCCTCCCCCACGCCCATCATTCCCCCCAACACATCCAATCAAAATTTTGAGATAGCCATTTTATTCAGCGTAGTTGATTTCCAGATAGAAAATATATTTTTGATGAGGATACTCCCCCACAACCCTCAGGGCAAGGGTTTTAAGTTGTGCCCGGGGGGCATATAAGGTTTTTATAGAAGACGTTGTCGTAGAAACTTCAAAACAGGCTCATTCGATTGGAAATTAAAGAGCTAATGCCCTTTTTAAAGGTCGAAAGTGATTGGGGTGTAACAAGCCCCCCTCCCCCCCCCACGCCCATCATTTCCCCAAACACATCCAATCAAAATTTTGAGATAGCCCTCAGGGCAAGAGTTTTAAGTTATGCCCTGGGGGCATATAAGGTTTTTATAGAAGTCGTTGTCGTAGAAACTTCAAAACAGGCATATTCGATTGGAAATTCAAAGGGCTAGTGCCCTTTTTAATAGTCGAAAGTGATTTGAGGGCAACTAGCCCCCCCCCCACGCCCCTCATTTCCCCAAACACATCCAATCAAAATTTTGATAAGGCCATTTTGTTCAGCGTAGTTGATTTCCAGATAGAAAATATGATTTTGAGGAGGACATTCCCCCACAACCCTCAGGGCAAGGGTTTTAATTTATTCCCTGTAGGTGTATATAGTTTTTATAGAAGGCGTTGCCGTAGAAACTCCAAAAAAGTCTCTTTAGATTGTGAATTAAAGGGCTAGTACCCTATTCAATAGTCAAAAATGATTTGACTGCAACTAGCCCCCCCCACGCCCATCATTTCCCCAAACACATCCAATCAAAATTTTAAGACAGCCATTTTGTCCAGCTTAGTTGATTTCCAGATTAAAATTATGTTTTTGAGGAGCACAATCCCCCCATCCCTCAGGGCAAGGGTTTTCAGTTTTGCCCTGGGGGCATATAAGGTTTTTTAGAAGGCGTTGTCTTCGACACTTCAAAACCGGCTCATTTATTTGGAAATTAAAGGGCTAGTGCCCCTTTTAATAGTCGAAAGTGATTGGTAGGCAACTCGCCCCCCCCCCCTCTCCACGCCCATCATTTCCCCAAACACATCCAATCAAACTTTTAAGATAGCCATTTTGTTCAGGATAGCTGATTTCCAGATAGAAAATATATTTTTGAGGAGGACACTCCCTCACAACCCTCAGGGCAAGAGTTTTAAGTTATGCCCTGGGGGTATATAAGGTTTTTATAGAAGGCGTTGTCGTAGAAACTTCAAAGCAAGCAAATTCAATTGGAAATTCAAAGGTCTAGTGCCCTTTTAATAGTCAAAAGTTATTGGAGGGTAGCTAGCCTCCCCCCACGTCCATTAGTACTTCACTCAAATCCGATCAAAATTTCGAGACAGCCAATTTGTTCATCGTAGCTGATTTCAACAGAGAAAATATGTTTTTGGGGAGGTCACTCCCTCAAAACCCTCAAGGCAAGGGTTTTAAGTTAGGCCCTGAGGGCATATAAGGATCTTATAGAAGGCGGTGTCGTAGGAACTTCAAAAAATGCTCATTCGATTGGACAATCCAAGTGTTATTGCTCTTTGCAGTAGTTGAAAGTGATTTGAAGGCAACTGACCCCCTTCTCGCGCTAACCTTGTCCCCAAACACATCCAATACAAGTGTTAATACAGCCATTTTATGAAATATAATTTTAATTTCTGGAAATTAGGTCTTTGAGGATGACAACTCTCCCAAAGCCCTCAAGGCAACGGTTTTAATTTAAGGATTCTCCGAATCCTTCATATTATTTCTTATGGGAGGGATGCTCGTATAAACTTTAGAGAGGGCTCATTTGATTGACAATTGAAAGTTCTTGTTCACTTTTTAAGAGTCAAAAGAGATTGAAGGGCAACTAGCCCCTCTTCCTCGTCCACGCCCTAAATGCATCAGATAAAAATTTTGAGATAGACATTTTGTTAAAATAGTTCAAAGTTCTGATAACAAAAAACTCCGGTGTCGACACAGCCCACCCGTGCCCAGGGGTAGGCGTTCTAAGTTATGCCCTGGGGCATAGCTTATTAAGGGGGGTTTATAACTTATGGGAAGGGGTTTTGTATGGGAAGAACACATAAGAAATTTATTATAATTATCCAATTATAAGGTTAAAATACACTCTGTGATAGATTCAAAATTGCTTTGGCACACAAATTCCTATTAAGGTCAATTCCAAACAGTCGTGATCCCTTTGTGTCAGCAAGTGAAATGGTCTAAACCCTCTTATTGGAGCTATTTTTTCAATCCATTCATTGTTGTCAATCGCTGTCCACAAGTTGTGCAAGCTGTCTATTGTTCATATATAAGGTTTTTATCAAGGAGGTAATCGTAAAGACTTTGAAAAAAGCCTCATTCGATTTAGATTGAAAGTTCTAGATCCGTTTTTTAAAGTCAAGAATAATCAGACAGTAAGCACCCCCCCCCCCATGCCGTAAAAACTTGAAACTTTTTGCAATCAAAAACGAACAAAAATTAATTAAAAAAAAACTTTCTGAAAAATCAGTTTTTCAAAGAAAAGTAAAGTCCATTTTAAACTTAAGCTCAGGATATACAAATACCTGTTAAAATTCAAACTCAAAACGACCAGAAATTACTTTTGAATAATAAATGACACCCAAAACGAACAGAAATGAAATAAACAATCATAGCAAAAAGTATACAGCCAGTAATAATATAAATGAATAAATAGATCTTAAAGCGAGTAATGCGTAGATTGAATATGAAAATCAAGCTTAAAATGAAAAAAAATATGTAAATGAAACTTATGTAAAAGTATAAATGAAACTTAAAACGAACAGGAATCAAATAAGCAATCAACGCAAAAAACTATACAATATATTTTAATGAATATGAATAAAGAAATCTTAGAAAAATTTAAACTTATATTGAATATGTTAATAAAGTTTGAATCTAATCAAAATAAATACAAACAAGAGTGTGGGTATAGTCTCACTGCAGAAGCCTAAAACCTACTGCATCATTGGCGCTTTAGTGAAAACAAATCATATTACAAATGTTTTCTTTTGTACTTAATATTGGAAATAAATATTAAATTACAGTAAAAGTTTGAACTGATGAGCTTTTAGCAATTAATATCCTTATGCATCAAATATTCAGTTTAATTTATTAGTTCTTTTCAAGATTGGTCAAGACAAATATAGTTTCACTACAAGCAAAATTTGGATACTGTCCCCTTCTTTAACTGTCATTGGTGTCATTGGTGCTTCACTGAAAACGAATTACTCGTATATTACAAATTTATTATTTTCCAGTTCTCACAGCATTGAAAATGAAAATAAAAATTTCAGTGGAAAGAAATTCTTGAACTGACGGATCTTTCAACAATTAATATTATTATACATCTAATATTTAATTTGATTTTGTTTATACTTTCCAAGACTCATATAGTTCAAGACTCATATAGTTTTGCCATTTTTTTTTTAACTCTGCCATTTTTTGTAACTAATCGTGTTAGTTTGTTATAAAAACATTCTGTGGCTTCTAGGCATTTCTATTTGAGCGGAAAACCGCACCTCAAACTTTGTGGAACATGCATTTTCTTGCATGAAACACCAAAATATGATAAAATGTCAAGTTTCAGAGTGTTCCACCAGTGCCATTGGTATTTTTGAATCCGCATGGTCAATTTAGGGGGTGGAGGGTAGGCTAATTCTCGCAGCTGCCCCATTCCGTCGTAATATGGTTCACATTTTCAACAACTGGCGTCCGGACTATCATACAATCTACCAAGCATACAACTACCCCAAATCAGTATCAATAAATAAATAAAACCCAAAACGAACAAAAATTAAAATAAATATTAGAGTCAAACTCAAAACGAGCATAAATTAATGTGAGTAGGGTTCGAAACCCCTATGCTTTCTAAAAGCCAGAATATAATTTGTACTTTACTGAAAAAAAATTCAAATGAGTTTACTGAAAAAAACTGTGCATTGTCAATTTAATACACATATGCTGATATTTATTCCCTAAAATCTTAATTAATTTTTTATTTCTTAAAGTTACAAAAGTGAAAATATTTCAAAGAATTGTTTTCAGTAAAGCGCCAATGACGCAGTAGGTTTTAGGCTTCTGCAGTGAGACGATACCCAAACTCTTGTTTGTAGTTATTTTTATTCGATTCAAACTTGATTTGCATATTCAATTTGAGTTTCACTCGTTTAAGATTTATTTATTCATTTACATTAATATACATTGTATGTTTGTTCGCATTGATTGTTTATTTAATTTCTGTTCGTTTTAAGTTTCATTTATACTTCAATAGCAAAATATTTGTTTTCGTTTTAAGCTTGATTTTGCTATTCAATTTAGACATTACTCGCTTTATATCCTTTTTATTCATTAAAATCGTTACTTGTTGTTTGTTTTTTGCTATGATCGTTTGATCAATTTATGTTCGTTTTTTGTGTTATTGAATATTTAACAGAGATGTATTGTCGTTTTTTAGGTTGTGATTTTTAATGTATTTGTATATCTATGTGTTAATTTTAGAATGGCCTTTAATTATATTCTAAAAAATTATTTTTAGGAAAGTTTTTTTTAATTAATTGTAAGAAAGGGCATCTACGCGCTTCGATCCTTAACCAGATTGCGTCGACTCGGGTTTTCTATAAATCAATTAATGCTCACATACACGTGTTGTGTACGCCCTTTGCTTGAATGTGCATTCCCAGTTTGGGGACCACAAATGTACAACATCGACTACCTCAACGACAAAATTGAAACAATGCAAAAAAGAGCCTTAAAAATCATACCAAAAACCAAGTACCGTATTTCACTTACGAATCTGCCCTCGCAGCTCTACGAATCCCAACACTTAAAGAACGCAGGTACCATCTGATGTGTAAGTTTGGATATTCTGTGTTTTAGAGTGATAAACACCGCTCCTGACTACCCCTCGCCGCTGAAGTCAACCGAAACACACGCCACAAGAACAATCTTGAATGCACTGCAGAACTAATCGTGTCAGTCATTCAGTAGTAATCGTGTCAGTCATGTAGCGTAAATTAGTTACGGCACTAGCTGTAACTACGATAGCTATTTTTATCAAACGATTCTTTATTCCTGAAAAAATATTCAAATGACTTCACCCAGTAGTGTTGGCTTTGTGCGCCTATGATAGTAAATGTTTTAGAATGAACAAACTCTTCTTTTTTCTCTTTTTTATTTCATGCTTCATGGCTCCATCACATGTGATGATATGCCGCTAGTCCTGGTAATTGCCTCAAATTTATTTTGAGGTATTTATTACACCTTCTCTTGAACATCTCGAGAGAAGTATAATCCCGGATTACCTTTACCGGGAAGCCATTCCATTTGGCGGCGGATCGTCGAGCGAAACCCATTTTCAAGTATTTCTGGCGGGGTCTGCCCTGCACAACATTAGTCCTGCCGAGCTGCAGTTTGGAGAGATGATCGCAAAGGCTTTGCTCTGTCCGGAAAGAGTTTCGATGCCTCCTCCGATGGAGGGCAGTCCATGTATTTGTAGATCACCGACATAGACACCACTTCAAAACGATCCTGGATCGACTGCATGGATTTGGCATCGGAACTGCTAGAAATTCCTGCCCGAACTACTCAGTATTGGACATGTTGAAGAGGAGTGACATGGCTAATTAAAACACCCGCAAATAGAGAACAAGCACATTGCATGACTGGTCTGATGCATGACGTGAATAGCGTCAAAATGGGCTCATCAGGGAGGATACTTAGGGTAATTCCTAGCTTCCGGGATCAAGAGGATCTCACTTTGCTTAGGTATTCAGCCCACATGATATTTGACGAGAAATGAAGTCCAAAAAGGCGTAGTGTGCCTATTCTTCGTTTGTCACCCCTTTGGAAGGAACACACGGTGATCCTTCACACTTCGCGCTTTCAAATTTAAGAGCTCTTTTGTTTTTGATGCATTGAAACTGGCCCTCACCTGTTTTTATAGCCAGTCTTGTTCTGTTGAACAGAACAAGACTGGCTATAAAACTCACAACAATTATTATTATTCTGGGCAGAAAAATAAAAAAATTTCTAAAAAGTAAAAATTTAAAATTTTCGTTTAAAAAATTTCTGCTATTATCATAGTAGAAATAATAGCTTTGTACACCAATGATAGTAAATGCTTTTGAGTGAACACAAAATAGAAGACTCGTGAAACGAAGAATTCGTTGAACAGAATTCGTTGGAGTTCGTTGAAACTCCAGAAAGACATTTTAGAACTGCACTAATGTTTCCTATGAAACTGAAGGAAGTGTTTAACTAGGCAATTATTATGTATAGCAGATATGTACGCATGGATGATTTTAGTGGAGCACACTTCAAGGGAGCTGGGCAATTTTCTACATAGCAGATACATAGTAAATTACATGGAAATTATGGATAAAACGTGAGATTCGGGGGGGGGGGGCTGAATGTCTCATGTGGGCAAAAATCTGATGTGCAATAATGAAAAATGTATTCTAACAATGTGGAATCCAACAATAGCCCTCTATAAATTATAAAAAAATGGCCTGCATATCGACAGTAGCGAGCATCTCCAACCGCCAAAAAGAAGGAGAAAGTAGAAGGTTCCAACCACCAAAAATTTCAATAAAAAAAATGACCCATTGGTGCTTGTCTTTTGTCCCGACCACACTCAAGAAGTTAAGTTAGGCTAATCATAATGAAATATACCAAAATCTGATGTAAATACAATGCTTTAGTAACAAAATTATGGAAACTACAACAGAGAATTATGGAAAGCAGGCCGCCCAGACCGCATTAGATTAAACACCTAACCTAACCACCTCTATATATTAAATATTTAATTAAAATATACCTATATAGAAGTTTATCTCACCCAGGCTAAGCTAATTATAACCGAATGCAGAGAGAGAACTCAGTTTTACTCATATCAAGAACTTGAGTGTGGTCAGGATAATAGACATTTACCGACTCATAATTCCCAACACCTTCATACAATTTGTAAGTGTATGTTTAGTGTATCTCCCCCGCCCTTACTACGCAGTACAATTCCCTGTGAACAGGGCTGGCTGACGCAATACCAAAGTAATCCAAGCTCTAAATGGAATTCCTGTCATTCGTCCGTAATTTTTCTTATTGACCGAGACCCACTTTGGTTTACTTAGGTAATTAATAAGTTTGCATAGAAAATTGCTCGAGTGATAGAAATCTGGAGGGAGAAACATTAACGCAATTTCAGAGCGTAGAAAGCAATTACCTTTATTTTGGGAAGAATAGAGATAGGCTGAAGAAGAATGCTGAAGAATAGAATGGAGAAAAATGGAGATGAGGGAAGAGTAGAGGTTACCATTAGACAAAATTCTGGATGAAGGGCTTTAAGCCACCCTGGAAAGTAGTTGAGTCTGGTGAAAGAAACTTTAAGGAATGGGTCTAGAGCCAAAGTTCTGCCCCGGAAATGTTTTTTGAAACTCACACCTCCACCCCTTTCCCTATAGATGGTACTGACATTGGACAAATTTGGCAAAAAGGGATTGCTATAAAAGTGAGTTTCAGTAATAGATTTTTAGCGCAAATGAGGCAAAAGAATTACTTTGAGCCTCTCATCTTAGCCTGATGTTTCGCATTATAATTTCTGATTTATGAGGGGGTAGAAATTCGCAAAATGTGTTTTCGAATTTAAAAAATCCTACTCGCTAAACAACTCTGATTTTCTCGGAGTACAGAAAAAAAATATCCTGAAATCTTCCAAGATCTTGTCTGAGATAGGGCCTGTAAAACATGAGTCTGATGAGTCTGTAAAAGTAATATTCTATGAATCGAGACAATTTGGAATGAATGCATTAATTTTTTAATTGAAGGTTTGAGCACATTTTTGCTTTTCTCTGTTACATTGAAAATTCAAATCGTGTCACCAGCCTTGATTCAAAATTAAGCCAAAATTTGACAATAAACCTTATCATGGATATTTATGATAAGTCAAAACACACACAGCTAAAACAAAAAAAGGAGAAAATTGATAAAGCACTGAGGATTCTTTTACTTATCTTTCATTTTGTTGATTCATCGCCAGAAAAAAAAAACAATAAAACTTTTCTAAATTTGCTGTCGTAATGGTGTGCAAACATAAAAGGTGCGTGTTACGTAAAAAGATATATGGATAATTATAGACTTTTATCATTAAATTAACATACAGTTGAATTACTCCACGTTTTCAAACCCTCTATTCCATATCGCATGTTTTTGTCTCAAGTTGTTAAACAATGTCCGAGACATTCTTATATTACACCCCAAATCCGCCCAAATAACCCCAAAAGGATATCCGCCCAAAATATTTTTTGCAGAGCGACCATTGGGTTCATGAGTTTTAGACCTATCCACTCGTCCAAGACAAAATTCCCATATTACCAAAAAAAAATCTCGGAGAATAATAAACAACTACTAAAAAAAAAGGGAAAATTTACCTATTTTCGTATGTTTTCCATATATTTTTCTATCTATAAATAAAAAAAAAAAAAAAAAAAAAAAAAATGCAAAGCTAATTTAAAATTGTAACTTGGTAGAAAGACTAAACCTCGGTAATGGAAGGTCTGCAGACATGTCGTCTTACATTGAAACACTGCAGAAAAATATCATAAGAAACTTTTACCTTAATCCCTTACCATAATCTCTTTCACATAAACCTTAAGGGGCGAAAGCAGTCCAAGTCACTTGGCTATCTCTTCAATGTTAAAGAAATTTTGTTTGTTTAAAGAAACAGATATATTAGAGAACTTAAAGTATAATTCACCTGATTTGGGAGAATAATGGCTATTATTTGGTCAAGTTCACTTTTTTTTTTTATGCTCCCTCTATTTTTTAAATGTTTTTTTATACAAAAACTCTTTTGGCTTTGTTCAAGAAAACGATATTAATAACTTTAATAAAATTCCTACTAACTTGTAAATATTTTTAACCCGAACTATTTGCTTAAACAGTTAATGTTTATTTTACCAAATTTAAGGCTTTTTTTGATCCTTTGTTTTTTTTTCGCTGCAATTGATTTTGACTTACTGAGCCCTCAAGTTGAACAAGGGTTGTTTAATTTTCGGGTCAGCGTTTCAATAAACAGGCGTCGTGTCTTGCGCATGATACCACTAATGGTTCGTTTACACATTGCGGAAATTCATGCGGATTTAGCAATCCGTGCGGAAATTCCGTCCGCTTTTGTGCTAGAAAAAAAAAACTAGCTTTCCGCAACGTTTTGGTCAAATCAGGACGGAATCTTGGCAAGATTTTTAAATGAATAAAATAATGAGTATGGATTCTAAAAAACAAAAAGATCTTATAGCTTAGGTTCGAGGCTACCCCAGCTTGTATAATCCTATGCACCCCGGCTATAAGAAAACTAAGAAAAACGGGTTCATTTGGCTCTCTATTGCTCAACAGCTTTCAGAAGATGGTAAGAACATAGGTCACGCTTTTGCAATAATTTGAAATCTTCGCCTTAAAACGCAGCGTTATTTCAGCCATAGTTCGAACGGAAACGGACGGATTTCCGCATGGATTTTCACAATGTAGAAACGAACCATAAACTTGGATAAACGTGCCGTATCTGCTGTATGCCGTTGTTCAAAGCCAATCGAAATATATCAAGATTTGAGCAAGTTTTATTCAAGAGATTGAAAAACTTTTTGAGTTATGGGAAAAAAGCGCAATAAAAGAGGACTTAATTTAATTAATGTGCAAAAGGGCAGGGAGAAGTTAAAACAAATATACGTGAAACGTGGAAAACCAAGACATCTAAAGTATTTGCTTGACTTGGAGGAAGTATCTGTGCAAGAGGAAAGCATTATAGAACCACCGAGACTAAAAACAATAACAGCTGGCCGCAATTTAACGTCTGAAATTTTGAAGACTGCTCGTTGGATAGTCAATGTGCCTTATTTTCTGAAGAGCTACGAAGATCTTGCAATCAAACATATGTAAGTACGAATTTTTGATTCTACAGAAAAATAATATGGTTTTCCAGCCTGACCCCAAAGATGGTTACATTACCCCCCCCCCCCCCCAAAAAAAAAAACAACAAAGAACTGTAGAGGTTCAGAATAATTTAACGGTACTTATTAAGAAAGCGGTAAGTACAAGAGAATTATATTGCGAGACCAGATAGGCATTTTATCGGGTAATGCCTAAAAAAACTTTTGCGCCCCCCCCCCTAAAAAAAATTTCGGTTCAACCTATTTTGCCCCCCCCCCCCTTAAAACAATCCTGGATCCTCTCCTGAACCCTGTATAATACTTTAGAAACAAATTCGGGCTATATATTTTCTTATTAGGGGGGGGGGTAAAGCATAACGGGTCTGCAAGCATAATGTATTAGGTACAATTATTTTACTTATACGAATTTTACTTCTACGAATTTTACTTATTTTGGATTTTCATTTTTAGAGATTTTGTTAGTATTGACATGGCTGCTTTTTACGTACTGTTAATTGACATAAACAATTTGAAATCATAAACAAAACATTTATTAATTTAAAGTTAAACATCAGAAATCATCAGCACGGGAAAATTTGCAGACAAAAATATAATTTTGGACGATGAGCAAAAAACCACTCTGGCTTCATTTTAGGTCTATTCTTGCCTGAAAATCCTGATTTTCTAAGATTTTGTTTCGGTTATTTCAAAACTTTGAATATTCTCTGGCTGTACCACTTTATTCTATGGCTGTGCACTTGCCTCAGGCGAAGAAATTTTAGGCGCGCAAAATTTTAAATAAATGATCTAACGGCTACAATGATTTTGTAATTTTTGAAATTTGATTTTTATTAAAATTAAGTAGAGGGCGCAGTTGGTAGTATATATAAGCAAGTCCCAACTAAGCGTTTTTGCATATTTGATCAAACATCAATTATTTAGCATCAATATTCAGCATCAATTGCTATTAGTCAATATGGTTGCTGTAAATTGACACCGAAGCGTTCCTTTAAAATACTTCTAAAAAGAATACCAATGTTACAATTATTTCGCGTTTATTTAGCGTGTGTTTTTCGTTAATTGACATGTCTGATTCCATATCTTCTATTTGTACGATTAATGGAGTGTTACACAATCTTATTTTCTTAATAAGATTCTTTCGAAAGTCATTAATAGTTTCGGAAGGTGGATTAAAAGGATTTAACTTTACACTATTTTGGTTAGTAATATAATTAATCAATCAAATAATACAATTAATTTACAGTAGCAAGGACAAATTGTATATTAGCACAGTAAAACCGGGCCAATGAAGATAAATTTTACTTCCGTCAAGCTAAGTTCTGATACAAGAAAGCAGATTTTTTCAAGTTAAAATGACTTAGCGACATCACTATCTGACCTTAGACTGATACTTCGGCTGAATTTCGTCAAATTGAAACCGAATTTTGTCTGCTGGAAAAACGATTTTGTCAAAGCTGATCCAAAACATAAGTGAACCAAATGTTTGTCCATGTTAAGACACTTTTTCATCGCGTGATGGGAAGTTCGATTGCCGAAGCGAAATTCGACCTCTATCAGAAGGTAGCTTCAAGACCTGAATTGAGTGACATTTTAGAAATTATTGCGACAAAGGTGAAGAAATTATGACCGACGGTATTGCTGGTCGATCTTATTACTAACTCTAGAAAAAATAAACCTACCAGTTCCATTAGGTAATTCAGGTAGATATGTGTTTTCCATTTGAAGACAAGATTTCCTGCTAGGATTTCTTGCAAGTCCGAGTCGCATTTCTTCATCATATACCTCTCTGATTCTTTTCTGAACATCTTCTGAGAGTTTAAATGGCGCTAAAATGTCTTCAACCTTAAAAAGTAAATTATGATTTACCGATAATCATACAATACAAGCACCTCTTAACTGATGGACAACTTAACAAATCATCGTAAAAATCTTGAATAAATCGTAAAAATCATTGAATAATTTATTCTGAGGGAGGGCGTGGTATATTCTTGCGAAACAATGACGTAGCT
This sequence comes from Artemia sp. Qi Xiang Cuo, assembly GCF_049724085.1. Lineage (NCBI taxonomy): Eukaryota > Metazoa > Arthropoda > Branchiopoda > Anostraca > Artemiidae > Artemia > Artemia sp. Qi Xiang Cuo. The sequence continues at coordinate 90,719,631 of NC_142795.1, read as the reverse complement.
CACACTTTAAAATACTTCTAAAGTGACATTTCTAAAAGCCGATCAATCGTAAGAGTCACTGAATAATTTATATGAAGACTATAGATAAATAATGTCAACTCTAAGGTACTGAGCTTATACCACCCCCCACTCTCCTCCGAGCGTTCAAACTAGCTTTAAAGACAATTTTGTATTCCCACTTCTGTAGTTCTTATGCTTTTCCAGCTTCAGTCAAATCCCTTGCTTCGTTGGACCGATTTACTCGTCTATTGATTGATGTTCCCATCAGGGGTTACCCTCAATACGTTTCTTCGGATGTATCTACTTAAAAAATTTTGGAGTTTTTCCTGATCTTCCGAAAAATGTTAAAAAAATATATGCAGGGTACAAGCCCTTTTGAATTTCGTTTTCCAGACAGAAAACACTGAGAAACTAGTGAATCAACCCATCATGAGCATCAAGAATTTATTACAGCCTTTTGTTCTTTTTTTGCCGTTAGACTGACGACTGTAGACATCAAGTGTAGACAGTAAGAGTGAAGAATAGAACAGATTGAGGCAAAAGAGAAGTGTGTGCAGCTGTGTAGGTCTCAGTCTCTATTTCTGCATCTCTTACGATTCCCCAGCTTCAATCAAAGTCCTTGCTTCGTTGGGCTAATTTGCTCGTCTACTGATTGATGTTCATCAATTAAGTTTGTTCGGATATATCTGCTGGAGAACTTTGCAAATGGTTTCCCAACCTATTCATTTCCCAACATATTCATTTCACTTATTCATTTTGGAGCAGAAAAATCAACAAATCGGAGATTGAGGTTGTTTCCCAGAGTAAAATCTCATTGTTGATGTCATTCTTGTCGGATTTGAACTACAGGATATAGGAACTACACGAACTACAGGAGACAACCTCATCCTGAGATACAGGAACTACAGGATACTAATGGATCAAGTAATGCAGCACCTTTAGCCACTGTCTTACTTCTTCTTTAAAATGTATATTGCAGTGGCTTGGGGATCACTGAATGGTCAGTTTATACTCGCTCATACTTCCTCACACTCCAACAGACGTTTTATGTACACGCTTTGTCGAGAGGTGGACATGTTGCACCTTGTCGAAATTAAAATCATGTCGAAATTGAGAATTTATGTATTTTGAGAGAATCAGGAGCCCAAGGTAATGACACCATCTTTGTTTAAATTCCAGTCTCTTTTACGTACAACCACTTGTAATATAATGTGAATTGGTCTCATTCAAATCGACCGCCATTTTACTTGTTTTTGTCACATTTTTTTTTTTTTTTTTTTCTCCAAAGATGCTTCCGATTTCGTGTTTCCTCTTTTCATTTCTATGAAATCACTGCTATATAGGAATTTCTATACTTTTTCTTTGTCTTGTTTGGTGTGGTATGAAGAACGCTTCTGCATAATTTCAGCACCAGAATCAAATTTCAGACACTGTAGCGGGTTGCTGCAGCTGAATCCAAACTCTGGGCAATGGCGTCACTTAGAAGGGGCAAGGGGGGGGCAGTTGCCCCCCAATAATTCAGAAAAAAAACTATAATTTATTTAGTAGCTTTAAAACTGTTGCTCGTTTTAAGTGTCAAATTTGTTATTTAGTTTGAGCAGATATTTTTTTTAATTAATCCATACTCGTTTTCAAAATAAGGAAAACGAGAAAAATAGCGGTACATTGCACTTTATAATATGTTCCACATTAATATTTTTCCAAAGAAACTGCCTTTGAAACCTTATCAAGTAAAAATGTGAGCCAGGTTATTGGCAAAATCAAAAAATGTTCTATGCTTCCGGTTTTGGCACATTTGCTCAGGTCAATTTTTTCCCCTGATATTTAAGGTACTTTTACTTCCTAAAATCTATCAGTTCAAGATTATATTCTCTTGTTTCAAAACTTCAAAAAAGGGAAATGAATACAGCCTCTACATCTGCAAATACGACAGAAATGGAATCATTGAAGAATAAGAATTGAATATAATTTTCCTGAATGAAAAAGAAATCATTAAAAAAGAAAATAAGACAGTGCTTTTTATAATTACATTCGTACTATAGCTAGATAGGTCAAATCGGCTGTTGTTCGGTCATGGAATTCGGTAGAGGGGGGGGGGGTCCTTTCCATTAATAGTTTAATTGTTTTAATTTTTATTTCCAGTATTGAATTGAAACTCCGACTCTCTTATTTGTCATTGGAATGCCTAATAAGCGTTGATAACGCCTTATTCCTTGCGTTTTGGATTCACATACTAACGCATAAATTTTGAACTGCCCCTATTTACAATACCCTGCTAACCTATCGCTATTTTCGCTTTTTTAAATATTTCTTTTAACCAGCTCCAAAAAAGAACTGGCATAAATGTGCTAAGAATTATGACTGAAATTAGTTGCATTTCACAAAATGACAGCACTACTTGTTGGACACTTATCTCTGCATCAGCATGCTGTACGAAATGTCTGCTGAGAATAGAATAAAGTGAATTTAAACAAACAAAATATTTATATTTTTCTCACAATTTGGATATTTGTGTGCCCGTATAAGCGTTATTCTCTTTTTTCTATTGTCATCAGTTTCATCATGCAGCACTAGTGCACTGAAATTTGCTTGTGAAGGGAACTATAGGCATGAAAACAGTATTCAGTATAAACCGCTCCGGAAATGCATACCCCCATACCCTGATTTACACAATAAAAACTGTTGTGTAATTTTTATAGAATTCGTTTGTTCTAAAAAAAGATAATTTTCAAACACTAGGAGTCAATTTTCCCTTCCAATTTTTAATTTTTAATTCATTTAAGGTTTCTGCCGCAATAAATGCCAATAGGTTCAAATTTTCTGGATATTCTGTGTCAAACAATGCCGAATGGATAAGTTAATAATTCTAACTTCATTTTTCACATACTTTCAAATTTGAAATGCGGTCACTATTTAAATGGGGGAGAATATGTCACAATGTTATGTTGCACAATATATGTTAATACTTTGACTTATACTGTATCTTTACTTGGACAGCGCTATTACACTGCCTATGATTTTTGTTTCGGCTTTATGTGGCCCGCTGATATCAGTGCTCTTTATTAATATAAATCGGCAAACCCACAAACAAATCAATTTAACAAAAATCAAAAATAATATTTCAATAAACCGCGTATATTATAAGTTTAGTACAACAACAAAATATCTTACAGAGTCAAATCCATTCAAAATTACGAGCAAATGAATAGCGCGATAACGGAGCTATTAGAATAGCGCTTGGTTGAGTTATGAGATGAAGCATCCTTTGATGGGCGTAGGGGTTAGAGGTAATGGAGGGGGAAATTTACTGCAACATTACTGGTGAATCTGGCTGAAAAAGCCGAGTGTATACAACATTCACCTTCGCCCACCCGCCCGAGAGCTTGTTTACACTATACTACTGTCGTCTGCAGCAGCTCATTGCTGACAATGTTAGTAAAAGCCAAGTGCCAGCACATATATTTATGATTATTTAATTTGTGTTTATTGTTTATAATGTACTGCGTAATGTTTTTAAATTCATAAAGTACCGTATTTGTTAAATAGTTACTTTTCTTCACCATCGCTTGAATAGCACCCCCTCCCCCTCCCCCCGCCCCAATGAAAATACTATAGCTACGCTCCTGACTCTGGGACATGGGCCCCTAACAGCAGACAAATATTTAAGCGATAGAAAAGGAAGCAAGATTAAAGTTTGTCATCGTTTCTATCACCTTTAAAATTCACCTTGGAATTTCTGGGAAATGAAATTTTATCTAGATAAAGGTCTGGTGTAAAGGTTAATGCCAGGCTGGCGTTTTTGTGTCGCCGTTTTATGCCCAATTTGAAAAAAATAGCTCATTAAGAAGTTAGAGACCCTAAGTTAAAAACCCAGGGAGAGGCTTAAAGGTTAGAGGTTAGTAACCTCTGAAATATTAACTTACTGAGAGTTCTCAGCACCTCTTGTATATATCCGTTCTACGCATATTTTTTCATCTCCTAAGTTTTGTTTTTGCCCCCTCCATAAATTTCAAAAAATACTCTTTAACATTTTCATTGAAGAATGGCTTTTTCTTATTTTCATTGGAAAAATAGACAAATCAAAATTGTCCAACAAAAATTTGACAGGTACACCCCCCCTAATTTCCATGATTTCACGCCACTGATCTTGCATTTTAGCAGTTCTTCTTGCACGACCTTGGGTATAAAATGAAAACAAATACTGCTCTTAAATGCAATTTTGTAAAAAAAAAATCGTTTATTTTAGGATCTACAATAAATTCATCGTTGGGATTGCTTGTAACTAAACGGGAACCAATGCCAAATCCATTTGTTTAACTTTTTCAGACCACGGCTCTGAGTAGTTAGAGGATTCTTGGACACCCGAACAAATACCTTTAGTGATTTTGTTATCATTTTTAAACTTGGCAAGCCTTTACAATCATTTTTTACATCCTATTTTTATTTTGGCAAAGAATAAAGTTTTATCCGTAGCAACAACATTTGGTGACTTTGAAATCACTCAAATATTAACTAATAAGACGTAAATCTACAGACATTAATAGAAGGAACTGAATTGACCTTGCTCTTAGTCCAAGCAGAAAAAGAAGTCGTTGTGCTTTCGGCCGTTAATATTCAAAAATTACTGACCTCAGTTAGACTTTTCAATTTTGCCTTTTCGACGCACTTTAAACTTTTGGGTGGTTAACTACCACGATCAATATTTCAGTCAGTCAGTCCCTTTGATACGGTACTTTATCTAAATCCAGCAAAAACCCGTCGGGCAACAAAAGTCGGGCCCTTTAAAGCTCCACCTACTTATGCTCGTGGCTTTCAACCATCGGACATCCCTTATTTCAAATTAACCGTAACAGGTTACGGTGAAAAAGCCTATTTCGCTTTTTTTCAAAATGGGGGAAGGGGCAAAAAAGCTACAGTGTGAAGTTTTTTACCCTGAAAAACAAAATTAGCTCTATTAGGATTTACATTACCGGGGATATTGACCCTTTTTGGTCAAAAAGGGATGTTTTGTTGCACAAAATTGCAGAAAATGCCACTTTGCTGTGGTTTTTCGGAGCTCAAAACCTTCTGCTTTGAGCTTTGGACCATGAAAAACTCATCAGCTATTTTAGACATTCGATTTTCGGGCACTTTGACCCTCTTTAGACAAAATGATATTTGGTGGCACGAAAAGGCAGAAAACGTCAGTTTTCTATGTCGCGATTTCTTTGGTACTGGGAAAATAATGTCGTCATTTATTTTCAAATGAGCCCTCTCCAAACATTCTACGACCCCTGGTTTGATACAGTCATTCCCTGAAAAAACAAAAACAAAAAAAGGGTACACTAATGCTTCCCCTGCAAAAAATTGATTGTCCTTGTTGTTCAGGTGGGAGTTTCAATTACCCTGAATAAAGTTGATGACTCTATTCCAAAGGTGCACTTTCGATTTTGAACCGACATTGCACACTGCACTTTCGATTTCGACTATTGTGCACTTTCGTTCACTTTCCAATAGTGCAATTTCGATTTCGACCCGAAACCGCTTTTCGATGGGCTTCAGGCTCTTTTTCAAAATTCCCAAAAATTTGTTTTTACGTTAGCTTTTACTAATAAGATTAATAAATAATAGTTACAATTTCTACACCAGCTTCAAATAACAATTTTATATTACCAGACAGTTATTTTTAACGCGTTTTTTAACTTTTGGCTACTATGGGCCAGTGGCGGATCCAGGGGGGCGAGGGGGCATGCCCCCCTAGCGTATTCTAAAGTAGTGTAATTTACTTAATTAACTCACGTTTGTGTTAATTAAACTTGCTCCAAACGCAGGTTTATTGGATCTCCCTATTTTGCCTCCCCCCCTAAAAATATCCTGGATCTGCCCCTGTTATGGGCCGTGGTTTACTCTTTACTAAGTTGGAGCTGCTGGTGCAACCATAACATCGCTACGTTTATAATTTTCATGCTAGCTACGTCATTTTGCGATTCGTATTTTGCAATGCTATACCACAGTAGACAGAATATACGAACTTATAATATATGAACTGTGTGCTATACAAACAGGAGGGATTGGATTATTTTTGTGCTAAAAAAAACAAAATTTTCTAGAAAGGCTTGCACTGCACTTGGCGAGCCAGAATCACAGGTGGCAATTTTTTGGGCTTATTTGGACCACATCTTCCTGACTAATGAGAAGTTGTCAGGCTGACATTAGCAAGAAAACAAGAAAATATCAAATTTTAGTTGATAATTTGAATTGACAAATTAACTTGACTAGGCACGCAAACAGGGATTTCTTTGAAAGGGGGTGCAATAATAAATAACAAATTTACTTGATAATTTAATTCAGGAAAACTTGGGATTTCGGAGCGAGGGGGTGGCTAGAAGCCCGGTTGTACGTATTTTCTATAATTATTCCCTGTTGCTTTGATGCATATATTTTTGTATCCATATTTGACCCTTTATGTGCGTCCGTCGGTAGCGTAAGTAACACAAACGGCGAAAAACTTTTTTTGTCAAAACTAAGATAGATTCTATGTAATCTTCAAAGCTCTATAAATGAGGGAATGGTAGAAATAGCAAGGAGCCCCACAACTAGAACTTTACCGTGAAGGAAATGTACTTGTTTCCACGAAGTTGTAGCTATTTAATGTAAAATTGCAGAATAGAGGCTATCCAGAAGGAGATATGCTAGAACAAAAAGAGAGCCACCACCACCCCTCCTTGATAGTCCCATATATAACCCGGTTTACTAGAACCTGTTTACTAGAAACCGGTTTACCCGGTTTACTAGAACAAAAAAAGAGCCACCACCACCCCTCCCTGATAGTCCCATATATAGCCCGGTTTACCATATTTGTTTTTTGTTCTTTCAATTGTTTGTTCCGCTGAAAAACTGGCTGCCCTGATTAGACTCGGGATAACCAGTTTAGCCTGAGTAACATTGCTGAATATTGAATTAAAAAATACTATTTTAAATGAGTTAAAACTGTGTATGTCAATCAAGGAAACAAGATAATCTCTTTAATATAAATGTGCTGCATATGATAAAGCAACAAGTTCAGTGTTTTAGTGTTTTATAGTTTATAGTAAGGCTATATATGGAACAATGAGGGGGGGCTGGGATGAATTATCACAAACGCGACTTAAACCCCAAAAAAGAGCCTTTAATTGGCAATCTAAAAATGTCTCTCTTTTTTTGGCAGGCCTCCTTCTGGAGAGCCGCTATTCTGCAAATTTACCCTATTTGAGTTAAGAAATTGTCTTGAGCCTAGACCCCTGTATTAACAGAGTCAGGCCTGAAGTAGAGGCCATAATTTTTAAGAGTTCCCCGAATGAAAATTGGGATCTCAGGAATTTCCAGTCGTAAAAGCATAAACCCTACCGCGAAAAACCAATCTTTAATTTTCGTTAACGTTAATTTTGGGAAATATTTTGGAGAACTCAATTTATTTTTTTTTTAGATAATTTGATATAGCGGCAGCAAATGAGCCGAGCCCCTGCAAATACAAGGCTTACCTTTTTTACCACGTCAGTTTTACTCAGCCGAAATTCTGGGGCTTCTATCCGTGGGGCCATTTCACACACGTCCGACAGTAGTTATTCAACTAGACTACGAACAGACAAGTTCTCTTTTCAATTGTCTTATCAATACCTCCAGAAGAATACGATAGGCGAACAACACTCCAGGACGTCACTCAAGCGGCCTTAAATTGAATTAAACGTTTAATCCTTTATAGCATTAAAAATAGACCCAACTGGTTTCAAAATATATATATATATATATATATATATATATATATATATATATATATATATATATATATATATATATATATATATATATATATATATATATATAGGTACTCCTGTACTATACGCACTCTTTTATATAGTGCTAGTTTGGTTAATGCTAATGAAATAAAATAAAACAGGATGAATATATAATAGTTTAGAAACAAATTTGGGCTATATATTTGCACATCAGGGGGGGGTAAAATATAGCATATATTATTATGTAACCTAATCTAGGTACCTTTTACCCCCCTAAACCCCAAAAAACAACAGTTTAAATGTCGTATACGAAATGAGGACCAAGCTATACATGGTATTACTCTATAGCGGTGTTTTGTGTGATTCTAATAACCGACAAGTACCTTTTTTTCTTTTTTCTTTTTTATGTGTGTGTGTCAGAAATTTGTCTTGATGTTCAAACCGCAATAAATACGCTTGTTATAATAACGTTATTATTGCGTTATAATAACGCAATAATAACGCAATAAATAACGCAATAATAACGCATGTTCAATAAATTTGTGAAAATAATTGTAGTCAATTGCAATTAGCTATGTTGAACGCGGGGATGGCTACTTTACATTACATGATAACATCCTTAGCTTTACTATATCCAGCGGAAAATTTGAATGACAACGACAAGGGATGGCTACTTCGCCTTGATCAGGATAAATACGAAAACTTGGCTAGCTCTAATCCTGTCAAGTTCCAATTCTGTTCCCACGAAAGGAATATATTACTATTCTTTGAGGGAATAGGGAGTTAAAAATAATTGAGGGTAGATTTGGAGACAATCTTACATTAATAAAATCTACAAACTTTTTAGAAAGGGAAGGCTCGTTCGATAGATAAAACAAGTTTTTCAACTGAAAATAATAAACAACATTAAAACTCAAGGCGAACATGAATTATTCCGTATATGAAAGGGGTTTCCCCCTCCTCAATATACCGCTCTTCATGCTAAAGATTGAATCTTTGTCACAAATCTTTAAGAACAACTCCTGAAACATAAGGGCTGTTTAATTAGAATAAGAAGTTTTATAAAGTAGTAAAATACTTTAGTGCAAAGAGCGGGGTATTGAGGAGGGGGCAGCTCCTTTCCTATTCGGAATAATTTATGTTCGTTTTAAGCTTTAATGTTGCTCCTTACTTTCAGTTCAAAAAACTTGTTATTTTGTTTAATTATTATAAAACAAGTTGCTATAGTAAAAGAAGCTAGTTTTCCACTAAAGTAAATGAAACATAATCAAAAATACTTAAAATAATATCAGAAAATAAACAGCCTTGAAGACAAGGGGTCAGTCAAGGGACTTCCTCGAAGTTTCAAGCAATCACGCAATCTCACGCAATAGTAGTAAGCACGTATGCAGTATCAAGGGATATTTCACGGGTGATTTACTCCATATACACCATATACAATGCAATATCACAGATGATTGCGTAATATGACTTACCACTGCCAGGTACCAATTGATCCGACGGGTGATTGCATAATATGGCTTACCACGGTCAGTCACCTATTACTACGAACAATATGTGCGTTACCAGACAGATTTCTGAGGCAACACACCATTTTTTTGGAGGGGGGGCCAATCAGAGAGATCGGAGGCTACTCCGTCTACGGTAACTTCATTAGGAATTGGATTCAAATATAAGGAGTGATTTTCATTATAGTTCATATTAGTAAGTGAATTGAATTCAGAGAGAATAGTTTATTTGAGACGATATAAGTAAAGAAAATGAGTGGTACATTTACACTATTGGAACTTGAAGGTAGAGCAGGTAGCAACAACAATACAAGGGCGAGAGTACCAAACGTGGCAGTGGAAATAACACGAGGATGTAGACTAAGCCTTGAATTGGACGATATGTATGATAGATATGTGATATCACTGAGCAAATTTAAATTGGAGGAGCAATTATGCTTTGCAGCGAAACTGAACATTGTGCATATAAATAGACTTCAAGCTGCATTAGATGCACTAGTGAAATATATTGAGGAAAATAAATTGAATTAGTGATTATTATTGTTGTAATTATGCTCAATAAAATTGTTTCTAAATCAAAGATATTTTTCTTTCTATAGTAGGCTAACATATATTTTTAGAGTAGAAAAAGAATCCTGGTTAGTCTGAAGTCGGTTGTGAGAGTGTTAGGACTCAAAAAAATGGATACATTTGAGAAAAAGCGAATCATGGGGAATCCTGTGTTGGAATCCTGTGCATGGAAAAACGTTTCATTCTAGATGATGATTTTCTGGAGTTATCCTTTCAAAGTAAGATATTTTCTCGAGGAATGCTTGTTGATATAATGAAAACTGATTCTCCATCATTAGACTATTGCATACAACTTTTATGTCTTAAACCAAAGGCCTTTAAACAAGTTATTGGCATATGAAGCACGACAACACAAAATTATACTGTGGATTTGCTTTTATACGCGCAAAGTAGCTTAGAAATTTGATACTTTTTTTTCATGAGAAAGATGATGTTCAAGGATGATTTACTCCTCTCTCTCTATCCCAAACAATTTTTTGATAGTAGCTCATTTTCATTTTGATGGCGAGAGTATCAACGCACGAAAAAATGTTCCAAACGCATCCGCTATGCCTCTACACACTGGATAGTTTGTCATAATGAGAGACATGTACAATGAATGAGGAGCGTGATGAAAAGTGTAGAGTATGGCAGCCGTGTAAATTGCATAGAGGATTTTCCGTACAAATTAAAGGTTGTAATTACTGTCTTGAAGGGATGTGTGACTCTCATCCTAGAGGGCACCTATGCTCTAATTGCCATTATGATAAATGTAATCAGTGAGAGAATACATATCCTGTATGAATACATGTCTTGTATGATTGGAAAGTATCCTAAGCGTGATTTTAGTTTATTGCTAAGAGATTGGTATCGTCGTGGCTTTAGATTATTCTGGGAGGAGGAGGCAGGTTAGCGATTCAACTGTTGGAACAACAAAAGAATTTGGTTTCTACGTCATCGCTTTGAAGACAATGGTTGCTATGATTATAAGCCTACTGATTTTTATTTGACTGTTACAGAAAGTGATTCTCCACTTGGGAACACTGTTTGTGATATTGCTTCAAATAAGCAAATTGAAACATGCAAATTTTAAAAACTGAATGAGAATAGTATTATTGACTATACAAAGAGATATGATAAGAGTGAAGTTACACTGTACTGTTGAAAATGTGACCCTGACATTGCTGCACATCAGGATCAGTATACAGTGAATTCAGATAATCTACCTGTATTAGTTGTTCTCGACAAATACCTATAAATAGTAGAAGATGAACTCGAAAGAGTAGAAAAGTCGTTTTTTATCATGTATGTACAATTTTTTTATTAATAAACAAATTTACATACATTTTTAGAATATTTTATTCATAGGACGCTAAAATCAATATTAAACACGCTTGAAAGTATATTTTCCACTAGAAAGTTGTTCAACCGAGGAAATTCAACGTAAATGTTGAGAAACTGCTTGTAGGTATAGCCACGACAGTAGTGCATGAAAGCCGCATGTCTTAGTCGTTAAATCCTGTGCTCTCCTCTGATTTTGAATAATAGTTTCCCCATTGCTCTCAATAAAGTTGCTGATGTGTAGACTCTAGAATTTATATGATAGGCCAAGAGGATCAAAAAATTCGATATTCTTCGCTCTTTGAAATATGCACAGCCAATGACTTGTCTTCATAGTCGATGGACTGCTATTAACAATGATTAGGGTGATGTTAACACTTGGAATTTTTTCAATGAAGTCCGATGGTATGCAATAGGACTTGTACTGGGACATGTATAAATCTTTATTAAATACGTTGATTATTTGGGTTGTGCCCATGGTGCTAGGTCTAGTAGAACACTGCTGTCGGGTGTGATTTCCCAATAGGTTTCGAATTGACTCAATGATATTAGTGTGATACTCTCAGTCAAAGCATCGGCAAATGTGCACTCTAAACGTACATTCCCCGTTCGTACAATGATCATATCCTGGGTACCAGACAGGTCCAAAACAATTACACCATGATTTTTTGAAAACATTGAATCGGTTGTTCCATTTTCAAATAGTTGGAAGTCATGATCTAAGGACTGCATGATCAACTCATACAGAGTTGTATAAGATTTTTTGTCAAATGATAGAGTGTACAGTGGAATACCATTCTATTTGCACACAAGGCTAGATAGACCAAAAAATTAAAATCAGGGAGGCTGCAGTCCAGGATCTAACGGCACTGGCGCTCTTCACAAATGCCAAAGCGAGTTTTGATGGCGTATTTTCATTGATAAATGATGAATCGGTATAACTGCGAGAGCCAGAGGCAATGTGACGTTGATTGGTGATCGTATGGGGGACAAGAAAGTTAATGTTGTTACCATTGGCTCTTTGTTCTTCCACTGCCAATGCAACTGACCTCATAACCTGTTGTTTTCGAACATGAAGAATTGCCGAAGTGATAATGACATTTGCATCAGGTGCTGCAGCAAGTGTTTTTCTCAAAATGAAATTCGATGGGGCTAGTTGTAACTTTATATCAATCTTGACATTGGGGGGGTAACCATTGGGATATATTGAATGTCTCATGATTTAATTTTCCAACTAGATGATACTCCTGGGTCACTGCAGCCGTGGAACGGGGTAACTTTGAACTAAAAATCGTGAAAAATTGAGGTTTTTTTGCGATATTTTTCTTTAAACTAGTATTTACTCAAAACTATTTTTGGCGTTTCTTGAATACGTCATTTTGCACCGAATGGCAATTGTTCCAAACTGCTAATCTTCCTGTTGTTAGAGCTACACCTATCTAAAAATGGTGTTCAAAGTTACCTCAAGGGGTGCTTAACTTTGAACACTCAAACACTTCAACAGGTACCTTTGAACAGTCGATGAGTTCTTCTGGCGTAAGACTTCCAGTTAAAAAAAATTTTTTACTGGGAGAAAAGCATTACTTCTAAAATAAAAAGGCAAAAGAGAGTCAAATTAGTGCAGTATCAGTTGACCAAAGTAATGATAAAATACAAATTTTGCGCCGTGAGTGAGTCGGGGGGCTGGAAGATCGCCCTGTACCTGGTCAGGATGGATTAATGCTGAGTCTTTCACCCTGGGAAAATAGAAGGATCCATTCTCGAATTTAATTACACATTTTCGATGTTTCCACAAAGGATGCATAAAGAAATATGCAAGAGTCCGAGGCGAAACCAGGTGGATAATCAGCAAAAATAATATGATCCATCCTGCTAACAGTGCCAGCGTTTTTGCTACTGATCATATTCCGTTTAAAGCCAAGAACATCCCTCAGATTATCATTGAGATGAATCATTTCAGTGTCAACAGATGCGTTAATGTAAATTCTATCGTGTTCCATTGAATAACTAAAATAGAATGTACCCTTCCTACGATATGAGATTTTTCTATTGATTGCGCGATACATATACATCATAGAATCATATTCCTAATTTTCCAAAGTGAATCGGAGATATTCACTAGATTCAGATTCGATAGTCTAATCATGCTTAACATATTATTACAAGTCGCATGGAGAAGCTTTCATCTCAGGCAGATAATCCTTTTTAAGGATATCCTATGCACTTTTGAGAATGCAGTCGACAAGAGCCACTTCATACGCACCGTCGAATTTAATGGCTGGGGAGAGTTTTGTCCGAAAATCACTTGTTTTATTTAAGTCATTGTAGAGGGGGTCGGAGACGGTGAACATAAATGTTACATAAAAATCATCGGGCATTGTTAGTATCTTCAACACCTATCCAAGAATCAAAATCAGATTTATATCCTAGCCACCGAACAAGTAACTGTTTCTTACCCCTACGAGCACGAGTCTTCAATATCTTTTCAATTTGATCGATTTCACTATTATTTTTAACTTTTTGCAGTTCATAGTCATAAAAGCCACCAAGAATCTCTTCATCTTTGCTGTCTCGTAGACGATAAGTTATGGGTTTTCTGTCCAGGATTTTGCCACTTTAAACATTTCTGTGGGCCGCAAGTAATTGCCTCTTTCAAAAACCTCCGTCGTTCTATTAGTTCGAACAGTACCACCAATATTAAATTTTTTCTTCGCAAACCTTTCATTGGAATATTGTTTATGAAAACTATCAAATGTATCATGATCAGAATGATGAACTTCCGTTGGGGTTGAGTTGGACAATGATCGATGAGGTCGTTGATTATAAATCAACAAGATTTTATCTAAATCATGAATAAAAGCAGGTGTTTTTTTCAATTTACAATATCTTGAAAATAAAATTCGAATATTTCTTTTCAATCGTTTGACCACTACATCCTTTAGAGAACTCTGACTATGATAGGACATTATATTATGTTTCATTAGCAGTTTTTCGACATGTGGATTAACAATCTCACTACACCAATCCATTTGAATTTTTTATACGAATCCTATTGGAGAATACTTTCTATAGCCTGAGCAACTTCAACACCTCTCTTTGACCGCAATGGAATGGCATATGCATAGCGACTAAAAACACTGATTGCAAGTAGAATGTACTTGTAAAGTGTATTGTGACGTCTTTGAATCTCATCTAGAGTTAATAGATCTGCTTGCATTATATGTAGGGGGAAAAAGACTTTAGAGAGGTGGGGGAACTTAAACTTCCCACTTCACCAATGTTTTCATAAACACGTTTCTGAACTTCAATCATTTTGAACGTAAGCACGTAGTTTAACCTCCACTACCCTTTTGTATACTAGTGGGTGATGATGGTGGTGACGCTGACTTGATACATCTTCGCTTTTGTCTAGCTATCTGTGGTGTGCTCCTCATCCTCCTCATTAACAAATCAATTTTTCTACTAGGTGTGCTAGTATTTTCCAAGATTGATTTAAAGTCTTCTTCTTCTTCTTCTTCTTGTTCATGTTTTAATATTGTCGACGAGGGAGCATGTTCATTTAATTTTTTAAAATTTTGCCTTTTGCTAATAAAACTTTTGGGGAAGTTAAGTGTATTTAGATAGCTGTATAGATGACTTTCAAATGATAAAAGTCCTTTACGATTTATAACCATATCATAGATTAAATCAATTAAATTATAGCTCTTGCCTTGATTTATAATTTCTTTCTCTTTGCTTTCAGCCGGAATATGGTCTTGACCACTTTTCGTGAGATATATTATTGGTTGTTCGCATTTTTAACGATTTTAGTGGGACATTAGATTTACAACGCTCGAAATAAATGAATCTTAGTAAACTTTCTTTAAACGTGTTCCAGCAGTGATAGGAGAAGAAGAGTCCCTAGGGGACGGTTCTTTTTGTGATTAATGCCGATAGCTTTCACATGATAAGGCTTATATTTGCCCAATCGGCGAAGTGCATATTGAAGTAAAAGCAGTTTTTTATCATCCTCAGTATTCTCATTGTCAATGAATTTACTCAGATTGTCCTCAAATTGTTCTACGGGTGAGAGAGCAAGTTCTATTGGGATCAATTTGTAGAGTTTATCCATCTAGAGAAAAATGTTTACAAGTCCTGCAATTATTGGCAGTAAAAGTGTAAAAAAGCTACTGCCCGCTTGAAGAAGACGTTTCCTTTTAAAATTCTTTCCTTTCTTTTTATCGGCCAATTCACGTACAATGGAACGATGTTGCTTTGCCTGTTGCTTAACTACTTCTGGCAGTTGAACATTACCCTCGGTTAAATTTAAACAAAGTTGAGATATTAGATTAATGAAATCATTGTCAATACTATGTCTAAGTAAGGCTTTTCTAAATGGGTCTTTGGAATTGTTTAGACCGGAAAATAAATTTTTATTTTTATATAGCTTTATCAGTGTCATGTAGATAGCTAATACGATTTTTTACTGCTCACTGGAATTCATTGTCAAAAATATCTGTTACTACACGCATATCCTCGGGTTTATTTTGATTGAGATCCAAGAGGATGTAGCCGTAGGGCTTACTAGTTGCCTGATTGTATACTGATAGTAGAAATTTAGGGGCGCTGGGGTATATTTTTCTATTGACAGTTATTAGCGTTCTAGAATCACGAAGAACTCTGTAGATGATATAGTAGGTGCATTTCAATGCAAGTGTTCGCATACATTTTCTCTGATGAAAGAAATTGTGTAGAACTAGAGTAACGGAAATCTGTTCATGATGAGAGCGAACGGTAAACAATTGTAGCATTTCCTAGGACCATTGTTCAATGGATTCAGCTAAATCGTCAATAGTCGGCTAGGAGTTTGGTTCAATAATGTTGAAAACATCAAGCCCCTGTATGAATTGTATCTGCACTGATGTTGCAATTGCAATTTATTTTATCGTATGACTCCTGCCAAATACTGTAACAATAGTAGATTTTTTTCGGCTTTTCCATAAGCATTTTATCACAATTTTTAATTATTTTAATTAAGTATGTCTTTTTGTCTAACATTGACGGACAGCAAACAGAAACGATCTGAATGGTGTTTTAAATTGATACATATTGCTGTTCCCTTCAACAGTTCACCTACTAGTATAGTCTTCAACAGCTGTAGACTATAGATGTCTAATGACTAAATAATTTCCCTATTACTCCTCTGTTCAAGAACAATGAGAAGAATAAAATCGATAAAGAATCGTATTTTCTTTTATTATAAACATAAAAGTAGCAGCAGCAGCAATTTACAAATAATACATTACAGAAAAAAGGCACTCTGAACAAGAAAAATACACTTTTTTTAAACTTATTTATTAATAAGAAAAACATAAACATTTTTTTAAATAAGCACTAGAAAAAAAAGCACTAATAAATACACTTTTTTCCTTTTATTTATTTATAACAAAAAATACAACATTTATTTTAAATAGGTAGCACTAGGAAAAAACACTTAAAATAATTTCAAATTTTTATTTAAAGCATATTTTTAATTTGAAATGGGGTCCCCCAACCCCACCCCCCGGGGATGGCCGCTGCGATGGCCGAAGACCGAGGTGGCCACTAAGGCAGCCGGGAAACGCCGCGAGGCCCGCTACGGAGAGTTGGGGCCGGAGGGGGCATTAAATAACTATGTATAGTGGAAATTATGAAGAAGAAGTAACTGCTCTGCCTTGCACACATATTGAAAATTGTTTGATAAAAAAAACAACAGAATTTAAACACCCACCACCACCCACCTTGTACTATTAAAGAATTTGAGTTAATTTTTTCAGACCGAGTTGTTTTCTATACTCTACACATTCAACTCGGTCTGAGATTAAATAGTGACCGTGTGGTAGTACCTTCACATCATCATCAAGTACATAGACTTTGTCTGATATGGCTGAAATGGCGTGTTTTTCAACTCTAACTGTGTAGTTTTTAAATTGTAAAGAGCGAATCGCCATGACTTTCACTCTTCGGACTAAACTACGTTCCATACAGTTTCTATAGACACTCATATCGAAATTATTTTTTACAAAGTGTGTAGGTAGCCCCTTGCAAACTCGTTTGATATACTTGTTGTGCGTTTCCATACAGTATACCTTCGGCCCAACACACCACTGGACATCAGATCGCTTCCCGTTTCAGATTTTAACAATAACAATTGATTTTGGGCCTCGCGTTTCACTAGTTCTGGGTAGAGGGATTCATTCCAGTTGGTGAGTCCATTCGTGAGCTAATGTACTCTGCATTTTCCAAATCATTTAACAAATTTTCAGTTTTAACTTTTAACAGGAGTGAATCAGTATCCCCGTAATACACTTGAACTTGTCCCTCAATCGACCATTGTACCTTGCATACATTACAATAAAATGAAAACATGAGTTTTTTAGATATTTCCGTTATTGCACTCCCGCCTGCAATATTTTTGTTTAAAACGATGTTTCTTTTCTTACGATGTAGGAGCACCATATCAGAGTCTATGAGAGTGAAAGATGTGAAGTTTTGATCCGCAATGATTCGAGCACAATCTTTGGGATTGGTTACAATGTCAGATCTGCTTCTCTTTTGTAAGCTTTCACTCATTTTACCGAAGGCTGAGTTCAACATGAGTTTATAGAATTACTTTTTAACTTTTGTTTTAGCTCGCATACGCTTACTCACAAAGGCGTCGATAACCGTTCTCATATAAGGCTTTTGAATAAATTGGAGGGCTCTATCAATCTTTGTGACTGTTAAACCATTGGACACCATCCATTTCAATAGCACGTGATGTACAACGATATTATATTTCGGGCTGAGGTCAGCAATAAGTTTTTGCTTTGAAGGCACCCAGTGCATACTCTCATCCTCTACTAAAGATAAATTGTAGGGAATCAGAGAGTCCCTACCCACCGGCCTATTTATGCACGGGAAAACAAAGTCTTTTACCGAGCCATGGATTTCCATGGGTATTTCACCGTCAATTTCAAGAAACCATCCCTGTGCCCAATTTTCATCAACGGTAGCAATGTTGGGGAAATTCGAAGCACATGGATCATTAAGCCATTTGTATTCCCCACACGGCAAACAGTAGTGAGACATTGCCGACGGGTAAAGAGAATTCTTATCCAAAAAACTGCATCTGACTTTTCATTGGTGTGCTGTCTGGTCAGATCAGTTTTCAAGATACAGTCCCCGTGAAAAACATACTCCCCCTCATTGATCTCTTTAAAAACAGATGCTGATCCACGTCAGCGATCAGACGTAATTCGTCTTTGCTGATTTTAAGTATCAAGTTCATCACCAGATGAGGAGTGTAAAAATAATACCCTAAATCCAACCCAAATTCCCCAAAGATTTTATCTGCATTTTTGCACACAATATCCAGAAGAGTCAGTACATCACTGGCCAGGTATAGTTTACAGTAATTCCACCCATTTTTACACCCACCCTTTGCCCAAACCCTCTTAGCAAATTTATAGTCGCTAGTGGTGTACTGACTGTCAGTAAGAGAATTGTAAAATGCTTCAATGGGCGGTAATGACACCTCATCTAGCCTCGAAGCAGAGTTGTAGTAATCATATGCATATATACATTTGCACGTTAATATATCATATATTTAGTCCTCGGGGAAGCGTTGTTTAAGGAGGGGGAAGCTATCAAAAGTGTCGCTTTTCTTTACCTGAATCAATTGACTTAGGGACTTGGGGAGGAAGCTGAAAAAGTCTAAGAAACGGATTTTATTCTGGCACGTGTTACCCTTGTCAACTGCTTTCCACATGAATTCTAGCAGCAGTAGCTTCTTCGATTATTTGGGTATGATATTATAAGAAAAAGAACCATCTATCCATGCGTTATCTACAACTCCTCCCTTGGCTATGCGGGCCAACGCCGGTAAAATAAACTTTAAGTTGTAATGGGAATTGTGTATAAAAACCGGTACGAAATATTCCTCTGTAACGTTTAAATTACAGGATTGATGTGCAACCCCTCTAAAGTTAATCCCCCCCCCGTTGTAATTTCTTGCCACAAACGATCGTGGTCAATCACCTTCCTCTTTCCCCCATTCCCAACACCATCATCAAATTCTCCCTTGCAAACCCAACATATTTTAGGAGTTTTAATGGCCAATCTGTCATCTGGTGATAGGAGAATAGGACAGTTTGTGCAACGAAGGCGAGAAATTGCACCAATTCGCTGTTTTAATTAGACTGGTCAATGCAGAGCGCATGCAGTCTTCACCCCTCAACGACTCAACTACGTCCAACACTTACATGGTATTACTGGAATCTCGTTACGCGTGAGCGTAAGACACCCCTATGGCTTCGTAAATTTAACACTATTTGGATTTGACAAATTGTACACGTCTATGAGTGTCGCCTCGCTGTCCAAAGCGATCTTATTGCTCTGTAGGAACGTGTTCTGGAAATTCTTAAAACGTAAGATCGCTCTATCTCCGCTTACCGTTTCCACAGCCTGGTATCCATGACGTTAACAGTGTCTCAAGTGATGCTTTAACTTTAAATCAGTCCGAAATCTTGAGAGGCATGTTGGCCAATAATAGCATTGACCCCCCCCCCCCCGATATTTACCCTCACTTAAAACCCTACTAATATCTGTAACTGTATTAAAATGTCCAATTGAATCATGCTCTGAGGGTGGCTTGTATAGAAGCCAGACCCAATGCTCCACTGACTCAATGGACGGAGCCCTCACTGGAAACAATACATCCTTTTTATCAGAACGCTGACCCTCCTCAAATTTCATTTCATATTGCAACACCGTAACACCAATCTTTAAATGTGCATTAGCCCGCTCAAAAATATCTATTCCTTTTAATGTTACGGGAAATTGACCATTCCAACAATTAAAATCTACTTTAGGAAACTTTGACCCCTCCCTATCATTAACAGCTAATTCGTCCAACTCTTTCTTAGAGGCATTATCACGCAGAGTTCTATAGGCGGCAATCAAAAATGCTTGCTTGAAACCCTGTAACCTCGCATCGAAACAGATTCGTTGTATCCCCCTACAACCCTCTAAATCAGAATGATATTTTAATTCAATATGCCCAGCCTCACCTCTTAAAATAAAACCTTTTTTAAATTTACAGATGTTAACGTTTAAACTCTCAATAAATGAAACAACCGACCCACTACAACCCTCGTTATAATTCTCCAGTTTAGTCACAATGCTGCTAATCCAAATTTAAAAAAACTTCTCATAATTAGATAAATATGGTCTAATCGCTAAAATATCTGTATGCAAGTTTTTTAATAGAATTCGCTCACATTTTCATTTAAAATATGTTTTTTAGTGCTATCGATGCTTTTAAACTGTTCCTCCCCCCTCACACCCCTATCTGTTGTTCAAGACGGGCTCGAATCTTGTTAACATATAAATGAGTAATATCCAGGGGATGTGTTATTATATCTACTGAGACTAAGGAGTCGAATAAGTCAACGAATTTTGCGCAGTAGACATTTGTATGGTGCAAGGCAGAGTTAGAAAGGAAAATCTATAAGTGTAAATGTAATGTTTCACTAATACTACTATCGTTAACTTCAATGTGGGGGATGGCATAGAATCGACAATAGCACCATCCCCAGTCTGTTCAATTGCATTTGCCGGCCGTGGTGTAAAATGACCCTATTAACTTAGTATGTCTTCCAGGGTATTTGGGGATAGTTGATCTAGCAAGCCTGTATTGTCATGTAACGGAGTTTTCTTATGAGAACCCGGTTTAGATGCACTTGTACTACTATCACCCAAATACTCATTCATAAATGTATTTGTCCATTCCGGGTCCTCCATCATATCTATGTCACAACTTAAGTCGTCTAGGCTAGTTGAACCCCCAAAACAGTCATTTAGAAAGCCCCTTTCCCACTCCATATTATCAACAACAACTAAAGTATCATCTGCATCTCTAAACTCCACTGGCGGTGAAATGACTAGCGCAGGTTCACTGCAAACAAGTGCTTCTTGAGCTGATGGTGGCGCTCATTCATTGATCTCAATCTATAAAAACAGAATTTTTTTTCCATGTGCAATATCCGCTATTTTATAAAGTCAGAAACATTGCCAATTTTTCACCCCCTCAAAACTTAGTTTCCTTCCTAGAATTATATTGGCTAAATACATGTCCACTTCAATCATATGAAGTAGCCAAATAGAGCTTAATCAATTTTATATTTCCCTATTTTTTATGATATTAGTTTCACTGAAAATAATTGAACAGAAAAAAGCCCGATGCATATTTACTACTTGCTAGGCACAAACACCCAACATGAAGTTTGGCTAATAGCAATAGAATAAATGGAAGTATGAAAAAAAAAATATCTGTCATGGAGTTGTCAATACCTCAGTACGAAGCGATAACCTATTTCTCGTGAAGCATTTAGATACAGTTCTACTCACATGTTTACCAGGTACTAAATAAGTACCTAAAGTCATGATTTTTATGATATTAGTTTCACTGAAAAAGATTGAGCAGAAAAAAGCTCGATACATATTTACTAGTTGGTAGGCACACACACAACATGAAGTTTGGCTAATAGCAATAAAATAAATGGAAGAACGATAAAAAATATCTGTCAAGGAGCTGCCAATACCTCAGTAAGAAGCGATAACCTACTTCTCGTGAAGCATTTCAATACAATTCTACTAACGTGTTTACAAGGTACTAAAAAAGTACCGAAAGTCGCGTAACAAAGTTTAGGTACTATCTGATTAATTTTTTTTACCCCATCCCCTCTCTTTTTCCCCTCCCCCATCTCTTTTCTTCAACATCCCTACTCTTTTTTTTACTATGTCCCTCTTCTTCTTCTCCTCTTATAATATTCCATGAGTTTCAACACACGCACATACACACCTTCCAGTCTCATAATTAGATAACTATAGTTTTTAAGCAATCGCTGACAAAAATGGCAATTTTTTAACTAGGATTCATCCTGTAGCGTATTTAGAGTGTAACGAGTACTAAGAGATGTGAAAATACTTACTTCCTGTTAGTTAAAAGAGAATATGCTTTTGAGAAATTGTGAGCGCGTTATAAACTTGAAAACTATCTGACAAATGAACTTACATTAGAAATCGCATGTATGTCATTAAAAGTTATCTGTCTGTCTGAAGGGTGCGAAAAGCAGATTACATTATCCCTCCTCAACTTCAAAGATCTGACTAGGTTCGTGTCAGTGCTTTCAGACCCGGCATCCAACTTCGCCCTCTTTTGCTAAGGGATTTGATCATCAACATCCTAGAATAAAAAAAAAATTTCAGTTTTCTCACTAGGTAAATTGTAACCTTAAAGGATTGAATCACAATCATCTTAAAACACATAGGAAAAAAAGAACGCCATTTCTACTTGGAGCTTGGAGCATGAAACTTCGCAGTTCTATGAAAGATTTTATAAAAGATACTAGCTTGAGGGGTAGTCCAAGGTTTGCAAGTTTATTTAAGAGGATTTGGTGGTTCACATTGTCATATGCCCTTTTCAATATCTAGGAAAGCTGCGACTAGGACATTATTTTTTTAGAATGATTCATTTATTGCATTTGTTAATAATATGAAAGCATCTACTGAGGAGTGGTGTTTCCTGAAACCAGTTTGAGTGTGAAGGATCATATTATTTTTTTCAACAAACCAGAGGAGTCGATAATAGATCATTTTCTCCATTATTTTCCCCATCATCTCTTTTTTTCTTTTTCCAATTCCCCTCTTCTTCTTTTCCTCTTAAAGTAGTCCATGAGTTTGAACACATGCACATACACACCTTCCTGTCTCATAATTAAATAACTATAGTTTTTAAGCAATCGTTGACAAAGATTCTAATTTTTAACTCGGCGTCATCCTGTAGTGTATCTAGAGTGTAACGCGGACTAAGAGATGTGAAGATAATGACTTCCCTGTTAGTTAAAAGAGAATATACTTTTGAGAAATTTTGAGCGCATTATAAGCTTGAAAATTATCTGACAGATGAACTTACGTTAGAAATTGCAGGTAGGTCATTAGAAGTTATCTGTCTGTCTGAAGGGTGCGAAAAGCAGATTACATTATCCCTCCTCAAGTTCAAGGATCTGATTAGGTTCGTGTCAGTGCTATCAGACCCGGCATCCAACTTCACCCGCTTTTGCTCGGGGGTTTGATCATCAACGCCCTAGAATCAAAAAAATTGTTTTCAGTTTTCTCACTAGGTAACTTGTAACAATAAAGGCTTAAATCACAATCATCTTAAAACACATAGAAAAAAAAGAACGCCACTTCTATTTGCAGCTTAAAGTATCTATATTTTAAATGTGAAGCATAATGAAATAACACAGTTTTGACTATTTAGTCCGTTTGTTATTTATTCAGAATATTAATGGGAGAGTGCTGTTCACCCCATCTACAATAGCATAGCTCAACATATGATAAAACAAAAAAAATGTATGTCATTTTCCAGTTACGAACGTATGAGATATTTTTGCGAGCTAGTTAAGAACGATTTTAGTCAAAATTGCCTATACCACCTGGCACAAAGGAATTGAATTATGAGTTGATCATATAGTCCTTTGTCAATCAATATGATGAGATAGTTAAATGTAACTATACAAAAAAAAGGTTTGTCTCTTTTTTTATGATAATTCAAGAATTTAAAGGCTACACGTTGCTCAATTTTAGTCCTAAAAATGTGATATTTCTGCTAGCTAGCTAAGAAGCGTTTTAGACAAAATACCCTTATACCTGGGCAGCTGCTACAAAAATCACGAAAGATATGTAGTCCCCACACAATCAAAAAGCCAGATGACAGATAGTTAAAAGCCAGCTATAACGAAAAACGTTTCGAATAAAAAGAATAATAAATATCTACTCACCCTAATCCTTTTGGAGTTTTCCATTGGAAAAACGAATAAATTTAAATATAAAGGAGTTTTCTTAAGTTCTTTTATTCGACTAATCCAGAAAGACTAATTGCACCTTTATTTATAGTGAAAAAACATGATTATAAGCCCTCCAGGTGAAAAAGAGTATTTTTACAAATAGACCATCTTTGAATATACGATATGAGGAAGTCAAGTTTTGGCTATTGAACCTAGACAAAACATGTTCTAGTAATAGATGCAGGAGCCTGGTAAGGTATGTATCCGCGAAACTGCACACATATCCATGCCCCTGGACTTATAATCGTGAAACTGCACTGTATATTCTTGTATAATTCCTTATACATCTCTGTTTGGGCCAGAAAATGCGTGTTGGTACTGAAACCCGTCTGGTAACTCATTTATCGTTCGTAGTTATAGGTGACTGACCGTGGTAAGCCATATAATGCAATCACCCGTCGGATCAATAGGTGCCTGGCAGTGGTAAGGCATATTACGCAATCACCCGTGATATTGCACTGTATATGGTGTATATGGAGTAAATCACCCGTGAAATACCCCTTCATACTGTATACATGCTTACTACTCGCAATCTATTCTTATTATTCGGTCTTATCATATGTTTATAATTGCATGGATCAGTTAATTGAAGAACAACAAAATAAGAAAAAGAAACACATCCGGCTATACTATATTGCTACAAACAAATTGTGCAGCATAATTTATACTGCATTTCATTATTCAACGCAAATTATGCTGCAGGCCACAAATTATGCATTTTAAGGCCACTCATTCAGTCAACTGAGTACATCCCCAAAATACCCAAGAAAAACATAAGTATAGTTTAGCATATTTGACACACACAAAAAACCGCAAGTCCTTGACCACAAAAAAAAAACTTGTTTCAACTGTGTACCAGGGGAGTAATTTGCTAAGGGGCAGGGGGAAACTGCTCTCCCCCAGACTCCAGCTTACCCCACCCCCAGCTGAATTTTAGTTTCTTCAAAAATCTTGTCAAAACTAAAATAAGCCTGCACAATTCAAGGATCCAGAAAAACAAGTCAGTTTTCTTTAGTATATCTTTGCCTTTATGACTCATTTTTAATTTTCACTGTCATTTTCATATTTTTAGGAATATTGGCTCCAAAATTGCACCCCCCCCCCCAGGATTTTGATGAAATTACACCACTGCTTGGAACATAAAAAAGTGAGGATGCACATCCATGTAGGATATCTTGGATATGCATTTAGGGGGACGTAGGCCTATACTGGAATTTATATCAGGAGTGAGGTTGGGGTAGATTAAAAAAAAAAACAGAAAAAAAAACAAAAAAACAGGTACATTACATGACAAAAAAAATATTACGGAAAGATGAAAATCTTCAGATTTTTTTGGGGCGGAGGGGGGAAAGACCTTACCCTAAGAATAGGGACGTAATTTCGTTAAAAAAAAATTTGGAAGGTGGAGCAATGTTGGAGTCAATTTTACCAAATCAAATGAAAATGACGGTAAAAACAAAACCAAAAAAGCCGTTTGGTACCATAAAGGTACTATTTAGTACTTTAAAAGTACTATAAAGGTACTTTATAGTACTATATAAAGGTAACGATATAGAGGAAAATGAAAAAATTTGTGATACCTTAGATGTGAAGGAAGATTTGTTTTGGCAGGAAGAATCAGTGACAGTACTAAGTGACAGTGATAGGGTGGAAAATGAGTTTTTTAAATATGGTGGCTCTGAGGTTAGAAATAAGTGACTGAAGATTATGAATATGATTTTTGAAAAAGGGAAAGTTTTTAACGATTTTAGGAAAACCTTACTTAAGCCACTTTATAAGAAAGGTAATAAGAGTGAGTGTGGTAATTATCGAGGCATTAGTCTGGTCTCTGTAGGTAGCAAATTACTTAGTAATATGATACTTCGTAGACTGAGAGATGCCGCAGACAAACTTTTAAGAGAAGAACAGTGCGGTTTTAGAAAAGGTAGAGGATGTGTCGACCAAACTTTCACTCTTATGTTAATAACTGAAAAGGGCCTGAGTTATCAACCACCTTTGGTCCTCAGTTTTACAGACTATGAGCAAGCGTTCGATTCTGTTGATAGAAGAGCTTTAGTAAAGGTTTTATCCATGTATGGTATACCAGACAAATACATTAAAGTGACTAGTGATATGTACGAGAATAACACTGCTGCGGTTAAGGTAGGAAATGAGGTTAGCAGCTGGTTTTGTATTAAAACCAGCTGCTTAAAGGTTCTATCCTTGTATGGTATACCAGACAAATATATTAAAGTGATTAGTGATATGTACGAGAATAACACTGCTGCGGTTAAGGTAGGAAATGAGGTTAGCAGCTGGTTTTGTATTAAATCAGGAGTTAAGCAGGATTGTTTTCTATCCCCCTTTATATGGATTATTTTGATGGACTTCGTCTTAAGGAGCACAGGAAAGGCAATGGGCCTTTCTTGGCGATTTTATGTTTTAAAGACAATGGGAGACCACGGAATCAAATGGGGAAGAAAAAGTTTCCTGGACTTAGATTACACTGCTGATATTTGCGTCCCAGATAAAAGTTAGAGCAGAATAAGCGAACTTTCAGAGATTTTGTGGGTTCAGGATTCCAGAATAGGTTTGAAAATTTATGTTAAGAAGCCTAAGTCGCTAAGGCTAAGAATAAGTGAAGATGAAAAGGTGACGCTGGGTAACGAAAAGATTGATCAGGGGGGCAGCTGCACTTACCTTGGAAGTGTTATTAGTAAAGACGGTGGGAGTAGTGACGATGTTAAAATTAGAATAGCCAAAGCTCAGGGTGTTTTTTCACAGTTTAAAAAAGTTTGGAAGAATAGGAAGATAAGTCTGCAAACCAATATAAGAATATTAGAAGGTAAAGTGATGACGGTGGTCAAATATGGCTCTGAAGCATGGGCGCTCCGAAAAGCGTATGAAGATTTGCTAGATATTTTCCAGAGAAGTTGCTTACGGGTTGTTCTGGGTACCCGGCTGACTGACCGTATTTCAAACAATAGGCTGTACGAAAAATGTGGTTCAATACCTCTTTCTAGGACTATAATGAAAGAAAGGGTGAGATGGCTATGGCACGATGTGCGGATGAAGGATGACAGATTGCCGAAGATTGTCCTTTCGGCCAACCGTCTAGGGCTAAACGGAAGGCAGGTCGTCCTCGTCTGGGGTAGGAGGACGTCATTAAGAAAGATTAAAAGGAAATAGGAACTTCCTGGGAGGCTGTAAAAGGGGAGGCTTTGAATAGATTAGGATGGAGGAGGAACGTGCGTAGCTGTGTAGGCCACAGGCGGCTTGTTGCTGCGGTGACTTGTTAGTAGTAGTAGTAGTAGTAGTTATAGCATTATAAAGGTAAATATGTACTAGAATATTGATCCCTTTCTGTTGATGCTTGAATTATGCAGGTTTATCTTAGTTTTGGCAAGATTTTGGAAGAAAATAAAATTTCAGCTGGGGGAAGGGGGGCAAACTGTGGTCTGGGAGGGCAAACCGAGGTCTGGAAGGGGCATTTTCCACCCCCACCCCTGCCTAATAGCATACCGTTGTACGTATTTATTTTGTTAATTTTAATCCAAATCCTTAAATAAAATATAGCAGGATCTGTCCTTCGTCCTGTAATAAAAGACATGCGTCAGTAAAATTAGAAACAGGTCTCAACTCTAGCGTTTCAAAGCTCCGAAATGTCTGAGAGGCTATAGCAAAGCAAGGGAATCCTTTTTTAAATTGGTATACAGTCAAGTAACATAAACCAGCTTTTTTATAACTCCTTTTAAACCCATAGCTTATGTCAGCATTTATATTCGAAAAAAGCTACCAAACAAGTTAAAACAAGATAATTAATTAGAAGGCTTGCGAAGATTCTTTGGATGCGTCTCCATTTGACTTTACATTTATGCCAAAATTGACATAGCAACGCAACATTCTCCCGAATGTTGTCCTCACCTGAAATTCCCCCGGATAAGCGTGTCTTAGTCCATCTTTATGAATCCAGCTTTCATATATATATATATATATATATATATATATATATATATATATATATATATATATATATATATATATATATATATCAGTGGCATTATAAAGGCTAGCAAGAAGCATCTGGCTAAACTGAAGTTTACCTGAGACAATGGAGGTATAAGCTGCTGAGGTTTGATGCTTGAGCTGATCATGAAGAAGCTCACAGATGTGGCGGACAGAGAAACATATTGGAAGGCCGAGATAAATAAGGTGGTCAACTGGAAGAACAGAGCAAGTGGAACTGGATTATCCATTTTCCAATTGAAAATGATGATCTCAGATTTTGTATAGTTGAATTGTAATACAACTTTCTGGTACTCAGCTGGAAGAATTTCGAAACTTTTTAGGATCTGTTTGAGGGTCCGGCTAGTATTCAAAATGTTGTCATCATAGAATACCAAAGACGGATTGATCGAGGATAAAATCAATGCAGATGGGCAAAAATCTTGACAGTCAATAACATAGTTAACGAGAAGGCCATGCAATATGACTGCTCCTTTACGGGTCCCCTTCATTAGAAATAAATAATTCAATGTAAAGTAAACAACGCAAAAGAACGATTTTCCTCCTTTTTAAAGATTGGGAGAACAACCATTAACGGGTTTGCTTAAAACAACCATTAACGGGTTTGCTTAAAACAACCATTAACGGGTTTGCTTAAAACAACCATTAACGGGTTTGCTTAAAACAACCATTAACGGGTTTGCTTAAAACAACCATTAACGGGTTTGCTTAAAACAACCATTAACGGGTTTGCTTAAAACAACCATTAACGGGTTTGAGACCCTGACAAAACGATTGGATATCCTACTAATTGCATTCAGGGATGTTTTTAACCTTTTCTGGGCAAAAAGATGATGTTTTGTGGCACAAGAAAGGTAGAAAACGCCACTTTGCTGTGACACGATCTTTTTACTACTTAAAAAGGTCACCATCTGCTGATTATCAATAAATAGTATTATTAATTACTGCAGTTTCAATCCTTTTATCGGCTGAAGTTTTATGAATAAAGACGGAGCTCTCTGGGGCATTCGTGTCATACCTTAAAGTCATTTTTCAAGTTGGCAGAGGGGGGCTCAAAACTTCCTATTGATTGTTACCACCACCACAGATCGAATGGCTCTATTAGAATTTGCGATATCCGGTGTTTTGACTCTCTTTTGGCAAAAAGAAGAGATGTTTTGTGGCATGCAATGCCAGAAAGCGCCACTTTTCTGTGGTTTGTCAGAATGAAAAGCTCAAAACCCCCTGTTCAGGGTTTTAGACGATAGAAAATCGACGGGCTATCTTATAATTTTCATTCTCTGCCATTTTGAATCTCTTTGGGAAAAAATGATGTTATATGGCAGAAAACACCGCTTTGATGTGGTAGGCCTACGATCTTTTGTTTTTTACTTAGAAAATGCACTAGATATGACAATTTCTTTTCAAAAGAAGTCTCCTCCATACATTCTAGGACCACTGGTTCGATACGGCCATCTCTGGAAAAGAATGAAAAAAAAGGAAAGATGCATATCAGTGTTTCACATGCAAAAAGGGGATTTCCAAAATGGCTTGTTCAAGGAAGGGGGCAGTAATTCTCTTGTTTAGAGCTTCCGACCGGGGTGACTCCAATAGTGTATTTTTTATTTTGATACGACACCATTTTTGAGGGGTTTCTGGCACTTTACGAAATTCCCACAAACTATTTTTTGTTTAACTTCAGAGGCATTAGATTCTATTCTAGTTCCGAATAAAACTTTTAGAAATGGATTAACAGCCAAATAAAGAGTATAGACGGGTTTGACCTTTCAGCTACATGTCACCCCCCTATTTATAAGATTTGAAAGACTTCAGGAAAAGAAGTCCTATCTGTGAAGAAAAATTTTTATTTTTGATTAAAATCAAAAATCAAATTTGGTTAAAATTAAAAGAATCAATCTCAAATTTGTTTAGAACTAATCAAAAAGAATTCATTTTAATCGGGCTCAAATCCAAAGAACAAATTTGTTTAGAAGTAATCAAAAAGATTTTATTTTAATCGGGCTCAAATCCAATGAACAGCCTTAACACAGTTCACAAGCAATATATTCTGATTAAAATTTGAAAAATAAATATTTTACAAGTTCAAAACTTTCTGGAATGAATTTCCTGCAAGACTTTTAAGCCTCACAAGTAAGAAAACATGGAGGGAGATATGAGCTTGATAATACCTTTCCACGTCTTTTTTTTTCTCTGTAAATCTCTTCCTGGAAGTTTTATTCGCACACACGACTTTCGGTAAATATTTACCAAATCATATTATGGAGTTACGACTAAAGTGAATATACCACTCGATGCCTTTTTTTATGCTCTTTATGAATATAATAATCATTTTTGTCGGAAATGAATTTTAGCCCCCACCCTTATATATACCAATTCAGGGTATATTTTTGCACTTTAGGGGGGTGGGGGGAAAGATTAAACTTACCTCTCATTTACATAAGAAATAAAGTTACCCCCACCCCCCTAATGGGCAAATATATACCCTACATTGGTATATATAGGGGTGGGGGCAAAAATTCATTTCCGACAAAAATGATTATTATATTCGTAAAGAGCATAAAAAGGGGCGGTAAATTTTTACCAAATCATATTATTGAGTTAGGAATAAAGTGAATACACCATTCGATGCCTTTTCTTATGCTGATTATGAATATAATAATTATTTCTATCGGAAATGAATTTCAGCCCCCCTAACCTAACTTAACCCCCACCCCCATATATGCAAATATATATCCTGAATTGACATATATAGGGGGGGGGGCTAAAAATCATTACCGATAGAAATGATTGTTATATTCGTAATCATCATAAAAAAAGGCATCGAATCGTATATTCACTTTATTTGAAACTCAATAATATGATTTGGTAAAAATTTACCAGAAGGGCATCGAGTGGTACATTCACTTTAGTCGTAACTCAATAATATAATTTGGTAAATATTTACCCTACTTTCGAGTTGAAACTCATATTCTACGATTTTACCAAATTTAAAATGTACAGCCCATTAAGAAAAGACCACAATAACAATTTTCTTACCATCAAATGGTGTTAGCAATAAAAAGGAAATATGCTCCGATTTTTAATCAATCAGTCACTTTTTATCAATTAACAAAGTACCTGATAAACACTCAGACAAGCCTTAAATCGTAGTGGCTGAATTCGGAGACACACCTCCTCTCTGATGAAGAAGCCTTGGCAAAGATTTTTAAATGCGCATGAAAAACCAGCTGCTGTCTTTACTTGGACTGAAGACAAACTGTTCCATAAAGTTGGTATTGTATAATCTCTAACCGGTTCATCCTTTGTTTCTAGAACATTTTGCTTTTTTTAAGTGCGCATGAAAAACCAGCTGCTGTCTTTACTTGGACTGAAGACAAACTGTTCCATAAAGTTGGTATTGTATAATCTCTAACCGGTTCATCCTTTGTTTCTAGAACATTTTGCTTTTTTTAAGTGTCAAAGGCGGTTTTCCAAAG
The DNA here is from genome assembly GCF_049724085.1 of Artemia sp. Qi Xiang Cuo. Classification (NCBI taxonomy): domain Eukaryota; kingdom Metazoa; phylum Arthropoda; class Branchiopoda; order Anostraca; family Artemiidae; genus Artemia; species Artemia sp. Qi Xiang Cuo. Next base: position 90,688,090 of record NC_142795.1, on the reverse strand, counting down.
GTTAAATTCGGCGGCGAAGTCAGGGGGACGAATACAGTGGCGTAATTCCGTCAACGTCCTGGAGGGGGCAAAGTTGGACCCAATTTTCCCAAATCAAGTGAAAATAACTGTAGAAACTGAAAAATGAGCCATTTGGTGCCATGAGGGTACTATATAGTACTAAAAAAGTACTATAAATGTGCTTTATAGTATTATAAAGGTAAATATAAACTAAAGAAAACTGATCCGTTTCAGTTGATGCTTGAATTATGCAGGCTAATTTAAGTTTTGACCAGACTTTTTTAAGAAATTAAATTCCAGCTAGAGGAGGAGGAAACACTGGGTCCTGGGAGGGGCATTTGCCCCCCCCCCCCATGCCCTATAGCAACGGCCCTGTACGAACAGGGATACCGACTACTCAGAAGAGTTAAAAAGGTGATTTATGATTATTCTATTTATTTAAAAAAAAACAATATTTTCTGTTGTTTGACCCCTGTATCAAATTAGAGCACAAAAAAAGAATTGTTACTGTGAATATCCGAAATCTGGTTAATGTCGACATTCACCGGTGAATCTCCGAAAATCCTCTTTCCCTACTTAGCTTTGCGAATCAGCTTTTTCATTTTATGCAAGCTTTGATGGTGAAAGTTAAAGTTAGGTTGGGTTTGATTAGGTTATAAATCTCAGAAATGGGTTACCTCAGAAAACTAACCCAACCCAGCCTAACCTGTCACCATCAGATATAGCAGGAAACTGAAAAGTTAACTGGCAACATTGAATAAACCTAAGGAGAAAAAAAAATATTTTCGGACATTCACTGGTGAATGTCGACATTCACCAATTTCGGACATTCACGGTAACAGAACCATAGATATGATATGATACTGGCAAGGTATGAGTGGGCAAGTATGTTTTCCTGAAATTAATCAAAAAACTTTTTGCAGAAAATAAGTTTTTCAAAAAAAAAAGTAAAGAACTCCATTAAACCAAAAAGGAACAAAAATAGAATCAAATAATCTACCAAGTATACAACTACCACAAATCAGTATCAATAAATAAATGAAACCCAAAACAAACAGAAATTAAAATAAGTCAAACTCTAAACGAGAAGAAATTATTCTGAGTAGGGTTCTAAACCCTGTGCTTTCTAAAAGCCAGAATATAATTTGTACTTTACTGAAAAAAATTGCAAATGAATTTACTGAGAAAAATTTTCATCATCATTTTAATATACATATTCTGACATTTATTACTTAAAATATTAATTAATTTTTGATTTCTTAAAGTTATAAAAGTGAAAACATTTAAAAGAATTGTTTTAAGTAAAGCACACATTATATTCTAGCTTTTAGAAAGCGCAGGGTTTAGAACCCTACTCAGATTAATTTCTGCTCGTTTTGAGTTTGACTTATTGTATTGATACTGATTTGTGGTAGTTGTATGCTTGGTAGATTATTTGATTCTATTTTTGTTCATTTTTAGTTTAACCCTACAGAGGCAATTGTTGTAAAAAAACAACACTGTACTTTTCGAGCTTGGACTGCCATCTTGCTGTAAAAAAATACTGCTTTTATCAACATCTTTCGATGGGGCTGAAAGATGGCAGTCGATTGATACCTTCGGGGAGCTGCTGTGTGACATGTGGCCTAAACAGTGAGTCACCAAACCAAAGGATAAGAAAAACGAATGAAAAGGTAGGCAATTTCTAAGCTAGAAACTGGTAACAAAACGAAAAGGTGGGAGATTCCTTGCATGTCATATGCGTATAAAATATATACCGTTTAGAATTACTGTAGTTGAAATTCACGAAATGTGCAAGAATTTGGATCAGTAGCAAGATAAACTTCCTCCTGTTGTAAAAATACAACATCGGACGATCTTGGCTCAAAATTGTGAAACGAGTAACTAATTTTCGTTTTCTTTTTAAATGGCAGAAGTCTTTTTTACTACAGACTAAGAAAACGAGCTCAAAATCACCGAATTGACGCAGAAGACATGGCTAAGTATATTTTTGACATGCGAGAAGACATGTTGTCCGACTTGTCCGACGATGATGATAACGATGATCCAGACTTCCTGTCTCCAGAAGATCTTACCGATGATCCTGATGCAGACTTGTTGCCTCTACTGGATAATCTCCACTTCTTCTTGGAACAGGATGACGTGGAGGCTAACACTGAACCCAGTGA
>NC_142795.1:90326364-90385422 GCF_049724085.1 Artemia sp. Qi Xiang Cuo | reverse complement strand
AGCGCTGTGGGGGAGTTTTCATCATCAAAGACCTAATTTCCAGAACTTAAAACTATGCTTAATAAAATGGATGTCTCAAAATTTTGATTGGATGTGTTTGGGAAAAAGGTGGGCGTGAGAGGGGGGTTAGTTGCCCTCAAATCACTTTCGACTATTAAAAAGGGCACTAGCCCTTTAAATTTCAAATCGAATGAGCCTTTTTTGAAGTTTCTACGACAACTCCTTCTATAAAAACCTTATATGCCCCCAGGGCATAACTTAGAACCCTTGCCCTCAGGGTTAAGGGGGAGTGTCCTCCTCAAAAACATATTCTCTATCTCGAAATCAACTAAGCTGAACAAAATGGATATCTCAAAATTCTGATTGGATGTGATTGGGGGAATGATGGGTGTCGGGGGGGGGGGCTAGCTGCACTCCAATCACTTTCGACTATTAAAAAGGGCACTAGCCCTTTAATTTCCAATCGAATGAGGCTGTTTTGAGGTTTCTACGACAACGCCTTCTATAAAAAACCTTATATGCCCACAGGGCATAACTTAAAACCCTTGCCCTGAGGGTTGTGGGGGAGTGTCCTCCTCAAAAACGTATTTTCTATCTGGAAATCAACTACGCTGAACAAAATGGCTATCTCCAAATTTTGATTGGATGTGTTTGGGGAAATGATCGGCAGGGGGAGGGGGCTAGTTGCACTCCAATCACTTTCGACTATTGAAAAGGGCACTAGCCCTTTAATTTCCCATCGAATGAGCCTGTTTTGAAGTTTCTACGACAAAGCCTTCTAATAACCTTATATGCCCCCAGGGCATAACTTGAAACCCTTGCCCTGAGGGTTGTGGGGGAGTGTCCTCCTCGAAAATATATTTTCTATCTGGAAATCAACTACGCTGAACAAAATGGCTATCTCAAAATTTTGATTGAGAGAAAGAGAGAGAAAAAGGTTTTATTAAAAAAAATACACACATTAACAACAAAACCCGAAGTTTATTAAACTTGTATGGGTACACATCACCTTTTACAAAACCCTACATACACAATTACTACCAGTCAGCCTTAGACCCCCCCCCCAAAAAAAAGGACAATAAAAAATAGGAAGAAGAAAATAAATAAATAAAAATAAACGAAATAAATTAATTTCTAATAATTTCACGACCTAATTGGATACCGAAGACACAAAACTAAAAATCATTCATTCTATTCTACCTCCTCGTCGCCCTCCCAAAAAAAAGTGTCACAATCACTTGAGAGAAAATTCGCCTAGCAAGGATTAAAACTCATATGTAGACAAACACTGTCCTTTTAATTTACTGCGAAATTCATTTAGCTTATCAATTGTTGAAATTACCTGCGTTAATGGTTCCCATACCCGAGGGCCAACATGTCTTATGGAAAAAACAGATCGCTTTGTAATAACCAGAGGTCACCGAACTAGTGTTGGTGTTCTAGTCGAGTAACTATGAAAATTAACACCACTTGTAAACATTTCCCTAAAACACTCAGGTAATAACGCGTGTGCATATTTAAACATAAAAAGAGCATTATAAAAACGGAATAATCCAGCCATCGGTAATATATTTACTTGATTATATCTATGTCTAACATACAAATTATGGTTATCTCCAGTTAAAACACGTAGGGCATTATTTTGTAAACTTCTAAGGGGACGAAGGTGCATTAAAAACGTGCTTGACCACACAAGACAACCATATAGAAGGTATGGGTGAACAAAAGAAAAATAAAGCAATCTCATAATGTCTTTCTGAAAAAAGTACTTCAATCTGCTCATCATCCCAACATTTCTAGCGACTTTGCCACTAACACATGAAATGTGTTCTTTGAAGTTCAGGCACTCATCAACAATCACACCTAGATACTTTGTTGAAACTTCCCGAGGCAGAATATTTTCACCTAACTGTATTTTGTCAATCCAAGGGTAGTAATTGCTACTTCTCCCATACATTACAAAATGGGATTTTGCATGGTTTAGCTGAAGTCTGTTAACCCTCATCAATTTCTCAATGTTTAACATGCCAGTCTGAAGATTCTGTATAAGCATTTCCCCGGTTTTTGCAGCAACAGTTAGATGCGTGTCATCAGCGAAATAAGGCAAAATAGATTTTGATGCTCCAGTATCACGAAATTTTAAATCAAAAGACAGTCCATTGATATCATTTCGCAGGTCATCAATATATATAAGAAACAGTAGTGGCCCCAAAACAGACCCTTGAGGGACACCGAATTCAACACTTTTAACTTGCGATTTAATTTCACTAGCACTGACAAACTGCTTTCTATCCTGGAGAAAAGATTCCAATAGACGATAAAACATACCTTGAAAACCACAATTCCTCAGCTTCACCAGAAGAATTTCATGGTCCACTGCATCGAAGGCTTTCACAATGTCCAAAAAAACAGATGCAACTTTCCACCCTTGATCCAGAGCATCGTTTACAAAAGTCGTGAGAAAAAGAAGAGCTTGATCTGTCGACATTGCTTTACGGAATCCAAACTGAGTTTTACTAAAATACTTTTTATTCTCCAGAAAATCAACCATCCTGCCACTAATCAATTTTTCAAAAACTCTTGATAAAACTGGCAGCAATGAAATAGCCCTATAATCATTCGGCAAATTTTTTCCCCGCCCTTAAAAAGCGGAACCACTCTAGCAATTTTCATGAAATCGGGAAAAACACCAATTTTTAGGCACATATTAAATAGAACACAAACCTGGTTGCATATATCCGAGAAAACATACTTAAGTATACGCAATGAAAGGAAGTCAGCACTTGAAGCATTATTTCTCATGTTCCACGATGTGGTACGTAATTCACTAGCAGTTACTGGTTTCAGATATGCAGATACATCACTTTCCTCAGGTAAAAACTGGTGGTATGTTCCATCCTCAGAAAATTTTCTCGTGGAGTTCGCTATCCGTTTACCAACAATAGAAAAATGGTCACACATATTATATACAATCGAAGCATCAGTGTTGAAATTTTCAGGTAAAATTGAACTTTTGGAAGGGATGAGAACAGAGTGAATTACTCTCCACGTTTGCCTGGGATTACCTGCACTTTTTTTAAACTCATTTCGATAATACTTAATTCTCGCTTCTCGTAATAGGTTATTGAGTTCACAATTATATTTCTTGTATCTCACTTTCACCTCAGGAGACACTACAGAATATTTATATAGCAGTCTTCGATTTGATATGGCCTTCATCAGTCCTCTAGTAACCCAGGGTTTTCTAGGGGTAACATGAAACGCCGGCTTTTTAATAACTGTACAACTTTCTTTTAGTAATTTAGTTATTTCTGAATAACACAATGAAAACTTTTCATTCACTTGCAGATCGCTACTTTCTAAAAAGTCAAATTGAGTGTTCTTTAATTTTCTTCTGAATATGTTAAGAGCCACAGCATCCATTTTCAATGCAGAAATTTGTGGTGGTATATTCGTAGCTGTAGGAACACCAAACTCTCTAATAACAACAAGAACACCAAAATGGTCAGAAACATCATTCAAAATAACATCAGCAAAATCAAACTTCACATTAACAAATATATTATCCAAAAGTGATTCTGAGCGCAAAGTCACTCGATTACATATATTAACTGTCGGTCTTAAACCGTAACCCAACATAACATTTAAAAAATCACCAACTCTCGGGTTTACATTTACTGAAAATAGATGAAGATTAAAGTCTCCACAAACAAAGCATTGGCGATTTAAACCTGACAACTTATCCATTTGCCGCTCCAGCAAATCATTAAATTCCTGCACATTTCCAGATGGAGGTCGATAAACAACCACCACAAAGAAAAATTTTCCTGACTTACAAAGTTCAACGACCATTGATTCAAAAACCATCTCTTTATTCACACGTAGATCATTCCGTATTTTCATTGTAATATTCTTCCTGCAATATAAAGCCAATCCACCATGCAATCGTGATTCCCTATTCTGCGTCACACAGTCATAACTATCAATTTCAAGTAGACTAATTGTATGATTACGAAGCCACGTTTCATTCAATGCAAGCAGATCCAACTCAGAAAACTTACATAGTTCGGTTAAAAAATTAAATGAACTAGAAAGACCTTGACAATTCAAATGGAAAATGCTCAAACTTTGCTGACCCATAGTAGATTTATTTCCAATATCAACTGGAAATTTATATTTAACCACTGGAAAATCCTCCATTGTTCCCTCATCATAATCCGGATTTAAGACCCCATTCCCCAGAACATCCCAACTCAACGAATTTCTCTAAAGTTTTTTCAATCTATTATTGTCATAATCCAGCTCATTTTTTCAAGACACAAACTTAGGAGGCAAACGAGGAAACTCAGAGAAAAATTAACTCTACTTACAAAAACCACAAGTGATCTCCAGTATCCAGGAGGGCCGCAATCAATAACAAAAGAAAAAAAAACTGAAAAAAAGAGAAAATAAATTAAAAATAAAATTTATCATAAATAAATACAAAATAAAAAGATACAACATAACATAAATAGCGACGAAAACCACCCTGCCATTTCATCATAAACAATAAGTACAACAACATGGAACCCTCCATACAAGACAGTAGAACACGTTCCACCGTCTCGTACAAAAGAAAATCCCCGCCGCTGCACCCACTGCCCATACAATATAACAAAAAAAAACTCATGGAAAATAAAAAAGGGAAAAATCTCACTCAAATTAAAAAATACAGGATAATGCAATCGAGGAAAAACATAATTGGTTTTCTTCATCAGGCACACACTTGTGCTAGTGCCGCTAACCACGAATACAAAATTCATCTTATAATAGCAAAAAATGACTCTAAACATCAAAACAAAACAAAATGAAATGCTAGAATCAACAATCAAGTAGCTCTGGTATTGGCTCATTATACATATATTTCACTTTTTCTAACACCTTCTCTCTCAATCTGAATGAAGGGAGGAACAGTATTAGATACCCAAGCTGGAATACTCTTTCTACTCAATTTAGATTTAGTCTCGTAAAGTCTTTTCCGTGCTTCACGAACACACAATGGAGCATCATCGCTGACGTAAACATTATTCATAGCTGTATATGAACCGAAAGTCTTATTCTTAAGTTTTTTCCGATTACGTAAAATCATTAACTTCACCTCGCGTGATTTAACATTCAAGTTGAAAGACTTTTGCTCTTTTTTATTCGTCACAATTGTAAATTCTGGAACCTTTGTTAATTCTAAACCATTGGTACATATTTCTTGAAATAAACTTTTAGCAGTGGCTACATCATCACAAACCGTATTCCACACAATAATGTTATTTTCTGTAGATAAATATTCCACTGACATTAATCTTGCCGACAACGAAGATGTCATTTTACGGTAATATTTTGCTTCAGTGGATACAATATTCATTTGCGTTTTTAGTGAAATTACTTCTTCATTTACTGCATCGCAATTTTTACCAACTTGAGCAACATTGGATTGTAAGATAGCTTGAGCATTTTCCACATAAATTACTCGATTTTCTAGATTAGCCAATCTCGTGTCAATTAATTTTAATGTACTTTGAGACTCCGTTACAATTTCAAGAATTTTCGAGAAATCGTCCGCTAATGACTGGATCGAAGCACGATTTATTGACTTTTGTGTTGAAGATGAATGCCCAGATTCGTCATGCGAACCGATCCAAATTGGTCCTCTGATTTACGTTTACGCTTATTCCTCGTCATCACAAACCAGTAAATAAAAAATTAGAATATTCTTACCGGAAAAAGTACTTCTTATTTATCCACGTAAGTACCGTCGTGCAGTTCGCTAAGCCGTTAATGCACGGCTAACACATAAATTGCCAAACAGGAAATCCTCAAATCTTCAAGCATTGGAACCCTCAGCTAATAAATTGACTTCTGTTTATGCGTAATCATTAATTAGCATTCTCCTTACATAAAAAGAACTTGTTCACATTCACAAAACAAAACTCCGCCCACTTTGCTATTTCAATTCATTTTATCTCACATCAACCTAGGTTAAAAGCACTAGCCAAACGATGTTACTCGGCTGATAGCTGATTCATTACTGAATCAGATTGGATGTGTTTGGGGAAATGATCGGCGTGGGAGGGGGGCTAGTTGCACTCCAATCACTTTCGACTATTAAAAAGGGCACTAGCCCCTTAATTTCCGATCGAATGAGCCTGTTTTGAAGTTTCTACGACATCGCCTTCTATAAAAACCTTATATACCCCCAGGGCATAACTTGAAACCCTTGCCCTGTGGGTTCTGGGGGAATGTCCTCCTCAAAATATATTTTCTATCTGGAAATCAACTACGCTGAACAAAGTGGCTATCTCAAAATTTTGATTGATGTATTTGTGGGAATAATGGGCGTGGGGGGCTAGTTGCCCTCCACTCGCTTTCGACTATTAAAAAGGGCACTATCCCTTTAATTTCCAATAAAACTAACCTTTCATGAAGTTTCCACGACAGCGTCTTCTACAAAAAGATTAACTGCCCCCAAGGCATAACTTAAAACCCTTGCCCAGAGAGTTGTGGGGGAGTGTCCTTCTCAAAAATATTTTTTCTATCTTGAAATCAACTACGCTGAACAAAATGGCTATCACAAAATTTTGATTGGATGCGTTTGGGGAAATGATGGGCGTGGGGGGAGGGGGCTAGTTACACTCCAGTCACTTTCGACTATCAAGAAAGGCACTAGCCCTTTAATTTCCAGTCGAATGAGCCTGTTTTGAATTTTCTACGACAACGCCTTCTATAAAAACCTTATATGCCCCCAGTGCATAACTTAAAACCCTTGCCGTGAGGGTTGTGGGGGAGTGTCCTCCTCAAAAATATATTTGATTCTGATTGATATTGATTTCCAGGTAGTAACCTGGAAATCAACTACGCTGAACAAAATGGCTATCTCAAAATTTTGATTGGATGTGTCTGGGGGAATGATGGGCACGGGGGGCTAGTTGCCCTCCAATCATTTTCGACAGTTAAAAAGGGCACTAGAACTCCCGATTTCCAATCGAATGAGCCCCCTTTGAAGCTTCTACGATGACCCCTTCCATATGAAGTGCCTCTGGGAAAAAAAAAATAATAATAATAAAACATTGGAGCCGAATGGCCTTTACTATAAGCAACGCTACAGCGTTGCCTCTGATAAACACCAATTTTATCTAGGTTTTAAATGCATAAACGGAAAAAGCCGATGAGTTGAAGAAAAAAAAATAAAAAAGATCAAATTGTGCAAAAACGAATCGATTTTTTGCCCCGAATTTTCACTTTTATTTTTAAATGCTGGAAAAAAAAATTTTCAGTAGTTTATTTTTTCAACTAAAAAATATATAATGCCTCATCACAAATTACAACCTAAGTTAACACAGTCTCAGGAAATGCTCTTACCGTTGTGCTGTACTGAAAAAAGTGGAAAGTAACTGAACATTTGGAAGTGGTTGAAAAATAGTTCACGAATTTAAAAAAAAATTGTGAGACAAAGAAATAACTGGCAGACGGAACAAAAAGATCAGTGAGTTAATAAAAGCGAACTGGAAATGATTTAATAAAAAAAAGTTAGGGGGTATAATAAAAAATCTAGAATTTAATAAAGAAATACCGAGAAATTTGAAGAAATTTACATTTTCAGGGGTTTGGGGCCCAGTCCGGCCAGCGTGGTCCCTATGAATCATTTTTAAGTAAACTGTAAGTCTACCCTACACAGATACAAGACTGTTTATCTTCTTCATAAAAATGGGCGTTAGTCTAGTTGTCTTTTTCTAAAGCCAAATATTTAGTGATTGTCCTTTTCTGAAGAAAACATGCTTACCATTAAATTCTTTGTTTTATATTATTTCCAAATATCATGGCCCCTTTTAAAAATACACCCGCCCCTCTGATGGTCCGGGATATACCCCTAGGAATATATTAAAAAAAGATCAACCATTGAAACTGTTACTTTACAATATGAAAGAACACGGAAGAATATAACAAGAAAGAATGTCATCACAAGATTCGATACAACGATGAAATGTATTTGTACATTTATATATGAGACCTCAGATGGGGAGGGGGTATAGTGCCAAAAAAGTGACCATGATATTTGGAAAAAATTTAGCATAAAATTGAAAATTCCGGCTCAACTAACCCACTCCCCTTCTCAATGCTTAGATATAACCAAAATATTGCTCATTTTTACAGTTTCATATATTTTGTCAATATCATCTGTTCATAATCCTATATCAAAAGAGCAAATTTTTGTACATAACCTGATATTATGTCTAACCAATCAGAAGGGAGAGTGAGGTTATTACGGTTTACGCGTATATCTTGCGTGTGTACCAGCAATTAGCTGGTACACACGCAAGATAGATGCTAAGGGAAACTAGTCAAACGGGTATCAGGTCAATAGAGAATTGGATCGCAAAGTGGGGTTTGTCAATGCATTTGCAGTATTTAAACTATTGTTTTTTGGGGTTTACGGGGAAAAGTACCTAGGTCTAGGTTAGGTTACGTATTTAATATATACTATGCTAAATATAGTAAGCGAAGTGGGTATTTTCTCATCCTAAGAACTGAGTGATTGTGTGATAAGATTAAATGACCGCGATGTGAAAGAATTTCTATACTCATGTAAGTGTGATTCAAATGGGAACAGCGGCTTTTTTCACGGGGGAAAAATAGATTACTCAGAAAATGTACAACTTACTCATTATTCAAAAGCGTAATATAATTGTAAAGTAAATTCAAAAACGCAACAAAAAAGTAACGTTTTTAGGAACTCTCTAATAAGAGCGAACTTTATATAAAGAACACATTTACAAGAAAATAGTACACCACAAATATATTTTTTTAAATTAACAACTCAATTTTGTAAAAACGAGTCAGAAAAGACGAACAAGATGAACAGTAGCCAAATTACAAGCAGAAGCAGTGACCATATAAACTGGACAAGTCTTATGAACCAATGGGCAAAAATTAATGTATAAAAACATATGGCGATGCTAAAATAGATCATCCCGATCTGCCGTCTCTCTTCAAAAGGAAACGCAGAAATTCTCCACTTTTGATATTGCTTAACTAATAATACTTTTAAATAAAACTTGGAAATTTTTTTTAACCTTGTCAGGCACCAACTAAAGCATTTTTGCACAATTTGTTTGCTCCACATTAAATTAAATTTTTTGGGGGCGTTCTTCAGTTTTTGAAGGAGTTTTTTACTAAGCCCTTTAACATCAATTAATGTCTCTTGACTTCCCCCTGGTGTCTGAACCATATAAAGCCATCCGTAACTTGCTATAAGTAACAAAAATGCTAAAGATTTCAAAATCAAGCAGTTCATGGTAACGAAATGTATAGTAAGGTCGATTTCAATGAAAATCATCAGTAGCATGTGCAGGAGCATGGATACAGCTAGAGGAATTGCTTCTTGACTTCTCCTCGTGTCCCAAAGCAATTTGTACTGAGCTATAAGAATCAAAATTACGAATATTTTGGTAAGTACACTTCCATATATCAGCAGTAAATCTAGCAGCACAAAGAAAAGCGGAACCCAAAGTTCATTTTTAATAAACACATTATTATAAAACACCATCTTTATTCTATAATATATTATCAAACAGTTCGTGTTTAAGTCATGCATCGAGTACTAGAAATCTAACAAAAAATAAAACTAATTGGAAAATTTTCAGGTATTTTTCTATTTCAAATTAAAAAATTAAAATAATTACTCACATACCATAAATATTTGTGCAGTTTATAACTTTAGCGATTCTGAACTGAAAACTAAAATAAATAATTATTATTTTCAATTTTTACCTCACTTTAGTACACAATCGGTGTTTGATATTTAGTCAGGACACTTATTACGTCATATGCGGTTATTATTAGACAATCGGTGTTAAATCAGAAACAGTATGAAAAGACATCAAAATTCAGTTGTTTTGTATAAAGTGATTCTATTTTTAATTATTTTGGTTTTTAATTAAAAACGCCACTAGAAATTTTAATTACCGTTTGAATGAGCCCTTTCGTGGAATCTTAGGACCAAGGGGTCGGTCGATACGATCACTTCTGGAAAAAAAAACAAAAAAAACAAATAAACACTTATCCGTGATCTTTTTTTTGTCAAAAAATACTAAATTCCCCATTTTTCAAGATAGGAGCTTGAAACCTCTACAGTATAATTATCTAATACGCTGAATCTGATCGTGTGATTTTCATTAAAATTTTATGATTTTTAGGAGGAGTCCTCGGGCTCGTAAATTTCTATGGATATGAGAAAACTTGATGAAACTTATATATTTAAAATTATCATAAAATCCCATTTTTTTGATGTATATAATGATATTAAAGATTGGTTTTTTAGAGTTTCGGTTATTGCTGAGACGAGTTGCTCTTACTATACAGTTTCGTTAGCATAAACTGTTTGATTACGTATAAAGTCTGTTTTACCGAACCAAAAATAAAACTAATTCTAAAATTTTTAGTTATTTTTTTTAGCTTGAATTGAAACAATAAAATTATTGCTCTGACATCGTAAATATTTATGCAGTTTACCTAATAACCTTAGCGATTCTGAACTGAGAACTAAAATAAATAAAGTTTAATTGAAATTTTCATTTGCCATTTAGAAAAATAGCACAGTGTTACCGAAATGCGCACTGTACGAGTTAAGTCAAATATATTTGGTTCCAGGAAACAATTATATCTTTGAACAGACAGACGAAATAAAATTTCAAGTAGTTACAACCTAACAAAGAACAAAACTAATTTTAAAATTTGCAGGTACTTTTTTGGTTTGAATCAAAAAATTTAATTTATTACTCAGAGATCATAAATATTTTTGCAGTTTGCAGTTAAACAGAACTACTTTGTTTGAAATTTTAATAAGATTTTTCCACTACAGATCTATAGAAAATAGAAACGGACCTGCTGTCGATGCAGAATATCTTGGTTTCAGCCCCTTTTCTTGATTTTAAAACCAAGTGCCGGTCAGTTTCCTATATAGGGTTATTGGACAATGCAGTTCTTATAGTGTAATTTGCTTTTTGATCTGATTCTAGTTTTATTATCTATGGGCTATTATTTTTACTATGACGCGTGATCGTCTCTTATTAGGTTGCTAGCTACCGCTGCAACCCGGAAAGCTACAATAGTCCATAGCTCCTAAAAATAAAGTAATATCATCACAAGAAGTATACTGCTAGAGCCGCCTTCTCTGAAACCCTTATCCGGGTCGAGACGATCACGCACCATAGTAAAAACTAAAGTTATCCATAACTCCTAAAAAAAGATTCAGATCAAAACAAGAGGTACACTATTAAAACCGCCTTGTCCAAAACCTCTATATAGCAAACTTACCGTCCCTCGGCTTGAACACCAAGGAATACATATTGGCAAGAAAATTGACTTTAACCACGATATTCTCCACATACGACATCTTTTTCTTTCCATTTGATTTTCCTTCTCAGCTTGCTGGGCACTGTAAAATCATAGAGAGCTGTATAAGGGCTCATTTTGAATGAAGTTGTTACATCTAGTGCCTTTTTAATTAATTTTAAAAAAATTAAATTATTTTTTAAAATAGACTCAATTTTGACAAAAAAACTGCATTTTCATGTACAAGCTTTCTGAATGACATTGTAATCATATATACGTTATAACCATGTATGACGGCAATAAGTGAATGCAATATGTATACAACGTTCATCTCTCGACAAGATAATTTTATTTTATTTTAGTTCTAAGTTCAGGATCGCTAAAGTTATTATTTAAACTGCAAAAATATTTATGGTGTCTGAGCAATAATTTTAATTTTTTAATCAAAACTAGAAAAATACCTGAAAATTTTTAAATTAGTTTTATTTTTTGACAGTTTTTATAACAAGGAATATACATTAAAAGATGACCAAATGAAGAACATATCATTGCATATATTGGACTTAGTTAGCTGCTCGATTCCTTAAAAAAATCTTATTTGTCAACTGAAAATAGAATAATTCCTGAAAATTTTAAATAAAATAATTCTATTTAACTGCGAAGTGCAAAAATATTTATGGTGTCTGATCAATAATTTCCATTTTTTAATTCAAACCAGAAAAAACAAAAAATTTGAAATTAGTTTGGGTTTCCTTTCGACTCGCTACGCCATTTTTTTACACCATTAATTTTATTTCATCTCAGTTTAAAGTTATTATTGTATCCTGGAACCAAAATTTTGGCTTAAACCGTAAAGTACGTATCTCTATATTGTTGTCCTATATTTCCAATGAAAAATATTCAATTTTTTTATTTTAGTTTTTAGTTCAGAATCGCTGAAGTTATTATGTAAACTGCAAAAATATTTAAGATGTCTAACAAATAATACTAATTTTTGAATTCAAACTAGGAAAATACCTGAGAGTTTGAGAATTAGTTTTGTTTTTTGTCTCCTGGACTAAAACTACGGTGAATAAAATGGCTATCTCAAAATTTTGAATGGATGCGTTTGGGGAAAAGGTGGGCGTGAGAGGGGGGCTAGTTGCCCTTTAATCACTTTTGACTATTAAAAATGGCACTAGCCCTTTGAATTTCCAATCGAATGAGCCTTTTTTGAAGTTTCTACGACAACACCTTCTATAATAACCTTTTATGCCCCCAGGGCATAATTTATAACTCTTGCCCTGAAGGCTGTGGGGGAGTTTCCTCCTCAAAAACATAATTTTTATCTGGAATTCAACTACGATCAACAAAATGGCTATTTCAAAATTTAATTGGATGTGTTTGGGGAAATGGTGGGTGTGGAAGGGGTGTTAGTTGCCTTCCAATCACTTTCGACTATTAAAAAGGGCACAAGCCCCTCGAATTTCCAATTGAATGAACCCTTTTCGAAGTTTCTACGACAACTTCTTTGACACGAAGTGCCCTGCTCTAAAGGAAAAAAAAAGAAATAATAAATTGTGCCAACATCGTTCTTATATGCCCTCAGTGTATACTTAAAACCCTTGCCCTGGGGGTTGTGGGGGAGTGTCCTCCTCAAAAACATATTTTCTATCTGGAAATCAACTACGCTGAACAAAATGGCTATCTCAAAATTTTGATTGGATGTGTTCGGGGGAATGATGGGTGTGGGGGGACTAGTTGCCCTACAACCACTTTCGACTATCAAAAAGAGCACTAGCCACTGTAATTTCCAATCGAATGAGCGCTTTTTGAAGTTTCTACGACAATTCCTTCGATACGAAGTGCCCTGGTATGGAAACAAAAAAAAAATACATAAATAAATAAGTAAATAATATATTGTGCCAACATCGTTCTTTACTTAAGACAGCGCGATTGTGCTGCCTATGATATCTACATGCTTTTTATAATTTTCAAAATCCTATTTTGAATGCTGTATTCAACAAAATGGCTATCTCAAATTTTTTATACCTCAAAGACCTAATGGGGCTTTTCATCCTCAAAGACCTAATTTCCAGAAAGTGTAACTACGTTGAACAAAATTGCTATCTCAAAATTTTTATTGGATGTGTTTGGGGAAAAGGTGGGCGCGAGAGGCAGGTTAGTTGCCCTCCTACAACTTTTGACTATTAAAAAGTGCGTGAGAGGGCGTTAGTTGTCCTTCAATCACTTTCCACTATTAAAAAGGGCACTACCTCTTTGAATTTCCAATCAAATAACCCTTTTTCAAGTTTCTACGACAAAGCTTTCAATAAAAACCTTATATTCCCCAGGGCATAACTTTTAACCCATTCCCCGAGGGCTCTGAGGGGGAGGGGTTTTCATCCTCAAAAACCTCATTTCCAGAACTTACAACTACGTTGAACAAAATGGCTATCTCAAAATTTCGATTGAATGTGTTTGGATAAATGGTGGGCATGAGAGGGGGGTTAGTTGCCCTCCCACCACTTTGACTATTAAAAAGGGCACTAGCCATTTCAATTTCCAATCGAACGAGCCTTTTTTGAAGTTTCTATGACAACACTTTCTATTAAAACCTATATACCCCAAGGGCATAACTTACAACCCTTGCCCTGAGGAGCGTGGGGGGGGGGGCTTGTCATCCTCAAAGACCTAATTTTCAGAACTTTTAACTACGTTGAACAAAATTTCTATCTCAAAATTTTGATTGGATGTGTTTGGGGAAAAGGTGGGCGCGAAAGGCAGGTTAGTTGCCCTCCAACCACTTTTGACTATTAAAAAGGGCGCTAGCCCTTTGAATTTCCAATTGAATCAGCCTTTTTTGAAGTTTCTACGACAAAGCGTTCTATAAAAACCTTATATGCTCCCAGGGCATAACATACAACCCTTGCCCTGAGGGCTGTGCGGGAGTGTCCTCTTCAAAACATAATTTCTATCTGGAAACCAACTACGCTGAACCAAATGGCTGTCTCAAAACTTTAATTGTATGTTTTTCGGGAAATGGTGGGCGTGGAAGTGGTGCTAGTTGCCTTCCGATCACTTTCGACTATTAAAAAGGGCACAAGCCACTCTAATTCCCAATTGAATGAGCCCTTTTCGAAGTTTCTACGACAACTTCTTCGATACAAAGTGCCCTGGTCTAAAGAAAAAAAAATAATAAGTGATACATTGTGCTAACATCGTTCTTATATGCCCACAGGGCATAACTTAAAACCCTTGCCCTGAGGGCTGTGGGAGAGCGTCCTCTACAAAAACATAATTTCTATCTGGAAATTAACTACACTGTACAAAATGGCCATCTCAAGATTTTGATTGGATGTGTTTGGGGAATTGGTGGGTGTGGAAGGGTTGTTAGTTGCCTTCCAATCACTTTCGACTATTAAAAAGGGCACTAGACATTCCAATTTCCAATCGAATGAGCCCTTTTCCAAGTTTCTACGACAACCCCTTTGATACGAAGGGCCCTTGTATGGAAGAAGAAAACAAAACAAAATAATAATACATTGTGCCAACATCGTTCTTTATTTAGGCAGAGCGATTGCGCTGCCTATGATAAATTTTCTAGTGAGGGGGTTGAAGAACGAACTATAGCCCACACTAATTAATTTACTTTTCAAATTGTATTAAAAAACAAACTGTAGTCTATAGTAACTGGAGTATTATAATGAATCATAATATAAATGAGGAATTTTCAAATCTCAATA
Organism: Artemia sp. Qi Xiang Cuo; assembly: GCF_049724085.1. Taxonomy (NCBI): domain Eukaryota; kingdom Metazoa; phylum Arthropoda; class Branchiopoda; order Anostraca; family Artemiidae; genus Artemia; species Artemia sp. Qi Xiang Cuo. Next base: position 90,370,333 of record NC_142795.1, on the reverse strand, counting down.
ATAACCGAAACTCTAAAAAACGGAATTTAGGTACCAATAGATACATAAAAAGAATCAAATTTTTATACTGATTTCAATCATAAAGTAGTTATAACCTTCAAATAATACAAGCCTGAAAAAATTTGCCTTATTTTCAAAAAAAGGAGAAAACACCCCGAAAAAGGCATAGAATCTTGATGAAAATCACACCATCAGATTTAACGTATCAGAAAACCTTCCTGTAGAGGTTTTATTATAAATAGACGTCATTAATTCTTATATTATGAAGTCAGAATCATGACATCATAACCATTTTCATCTGAGGTAACGTCATAATATAGAGTTTTTCTATTTACGTCATAGTTCTAAAGAAACTATGACGATATTCAGTACCTAGAATATGAAAATGCAGTTCTCTGTAAAGCATTGATTTTATTTAAAAGTTGTTTTTTAATTACAAACGGTACTAGATCTTGCGATTTTCTTTAAAATGAGCCATTAAACAACTTTCTATTATATTCCATTGCCAAAAATCTGTGGAAAAGAAAAAAAAGAAGAGATATGCCGCTTATGCAGAATATCGTAGTAGCTACCACTTTTCTTGATTTTCAAGCCAATTTATTTCCTTTGTTGTTCAAGCCAAATTATGGTAGGTTTCTTATATAGAGGTTTCAAACAAGGCGGTTCTAATGGTGTATTTTTTTTTGTTTTGATCTGACTATTTATAGGAGTCATGGGTTATTATACTTCTGATCATTGGACGTTATCGTCTCTTACTAGGTTGCTAGCTACCGCTGCAACCCAGATTAACTTGTTTATTATCATGTCTTATATGTAACTTATGTTTCATAAGTCTCTGATGGTACAATGGTAAGTATACATGCTTGTACTAGAGGTAAGGATAGCTGGCATTCATCAAGAATGGCCATAAGAATACATTTTTAGTGGGAAAACTGATTTTATTTTTAACATATTTTTTTAATTACAAACAGCACTAGATCTAGCAATATCCTTTAGAATGGGCTATTGAACAACTCTCAACAATATTTCAGTGCCAAGCTATCTGAGGAAAAAAAAAAGAAAAAAGGGGAAAAAAGATGCTGTTTATCCAGAATATCGTCGTAGCTGCTACTTATCTTGATTTTCAAGCCAACATATTTCCTTTGTTGTTCAAGCTAAGGGACCGTAAGTTTCTTCTATAGGGATTTCGGACAAGGCGGTTCTAATGGTGTACTTCGTTTTTTTCTGATTCTAGTTTTAAGAGTTATGGACTATCTCATGTTTTACCATGAGGCGTGATCGTCTCTTACTAGGTTGCTAGATACCGGTGCAACGCGGATTTCATAATAAACTTTTAGTTTTAGGATTAGCCTAAATTATGTTTACTATTCCTGAATAAGTGTGAGATGGTAATTTTTACTCATTAGACAGTATCTTTTTTATGGTGTTTTATGGTATTTGGTTTGTTCTTCTTACCCAGAGGGTAAACCAGCCAGCTTGTTCTTGACATTTATAGGAGCCTACTAGATCCTACAAAATTTTTCAGTTTCTCCCTGCAAACGGTATTAGTGTCCATACCTGTGTCTAAGCTGAAACACAAGTCAACATAAAAGTAAATAGTAATGTCAAAAATACTTTTCTAGTTGGATAGAGGCTCTCTTCTGAAAAAGAACATAGAGGGTTCCCATAAATATAAAAAGTGCCATCTTTTCTGAGCCAGCTGTAGTTCTCAGTGCTGTCCTGTAGGGAACCATCTTAGAGCCTACATTGTTAAGTATGTACATGACTGACTAATTAACAAACCCAAAGAATTCTCTGATGACTGTAACCTACTAGGGTAGGTCAGATGTAATTAAGAGCTCTCCAATGTTTTGGAAGACTTTAACAAGGTTTTAAGATGACCTGAAGACTGGGGCCTGTAGCTCAATGCATCCAAATTTGAAGTTCTTCATCTTGGCCAAAATAACCTTAACTAACCATGCACCATTGGGAACAACCAGCTCAAAATGGTAGCTGGAGAAAAAGATTAGGGCTTTATTATTGATATGGAACTTAGGTTCCATAGCCATACACAAGCTCAAACTGCAAAAGCAAACCGACCCTTGGGCTTGTCTTTTACTACCAGGAAGCCATGTGTGATAAGGAAGCTCCATAAGGCATTAGTCCACCCTTGTTTGGAATTTGGGATGATTCTGAAATTTGGAATGATGTCCTCAGCATAAAATGGATGCTAAGGCTTTTGAGAGTGTCCAGCACCATGACACCAATCTTATAACATGCCTGCAAGACAATATTATGAAGAGTTCACAGCCCCAGCACAATTCTCTATGGGAGTATCAACACCACCTTATCTAGATAGTCAATGTGATTTAAGATAATAAAAGCTTTCTATGCTTCCAATGATGTGGTCCCAAAACCCTTTCTAGGTCCAATAAATTTCAGCAGGTAGGCTAGTGTATACCAAAAAATGAGAAGTCCCAAAAACTCTGAAGAAGCTCTGATACCCTACCTGACGTAGCCTAATTGAATTGCATAAGATTTGGTTTCATAATTTTTATTATCTTTGCATGTCTTTTAGTAGTTCAATAAGCTTTTCGTATATTATTACAAGTCCTTCACAATGTTGATGAAGGATGTCTGCAAAACAGGTAGGCCTAACCCTCTGAAGGGCTATGCCTACCTATGATGAATTCTTAAGGAAAAAATTAAAATTAATTTGTGTTATACTATCTTATCTAAAGACAAATATGTGTTACATCTAGCAAAGAGTGAACCACAGCCCATAGTAAATAAAAGTTAAGAACTGCGGTTAGAAAAAAGCTGCCTAGTGAAAAAAATTGCCATCTGACGCAGATTCAGGAATGGCGACTATTATTTCAGTTCGCCTTAAAAGTAAAAGTTTATTGCAAAAAGAAATTTGTGGTGATTTCGTAAAAAAAAAGCCAGCAACCCCTCAAAAATGCCGTCAGATCAGGATGAAAAGTACACTATTGGAATCAGCATGGTCAAAAACCTTGTAGAGGGCAATTACAGTTCCCTTCCTTGAACAACAAAGAAAATCACTTTTTTACATCGGTAACACTGACCTGTCTCCCTTTTTTTCTTTTTTTTTTTCTTGCAGGGCTAGGGGGCCGCCAGAGCATCATAGAGAGATGTGTAATAGCTCATTCTCAAGGAAATTAAATTTGTAAGCTCCTTTTTAAGTGACCAAAAAGATTGTAAGGCAACTAGCCTCCCCCCTCCGTAACTGCCCCCTCCCCCAAAGTCTTCCAATTAAAATTTCGAGAAAGCCATTTTGTTCAACATAGTTCAAAGGTTCAATATCTATGGTTTTAGTTATGATGTGGCCCTCCATAGTCCCTGGGGAAAGGGTTGTATGCTGTATTAGTATCTGAATTGTCGATATCACGCGTATTGGTATGGGCGTATTGTTATTGTGTGTTTTGGTATCCTCATTTTTAGTGGCTCATATAAAAGATATTTCTCATATATACGTCCTTCCTTTCGATAAATTCCACCATCTTTAAGTTCCAAATCATGGTTGCAGCAGTAGCTGCAACCTAGTAAAGAGCAAACCACAGTCCATAGCAACCAAAAGTTAAAAACCAGGCTTCGAAAAAAGCTACCTAGTGAAAAAAATTGCAATATGCCACTGATCAAAGAACAGCGACTATTATTTCTTTTTGTCTTAAAAGTAAACACAAAAAAATTATTGTGAGTAGTAACCTATATGAAGGCACAAAGACAGATTTACCTGCCAGACCACTTTTTGGGCCAGGTACATCCATTTCTGGGTCAACCTAGACAGGTTTTTGGGGTCAACAGTCAAGTCGGTCAGATTTCTGTCTTAATATAAACAAACTGCAACTATTTAAAGTTCAATATCCTAAAAAAAACCTGTCCATCTTAACTAGTGGCTAATATATTCAGTTTTTGAGTATAAAATACAGGTACAAATTACAATGTTGTACAGTTTGAAAATTCTCTTTCAACAAGTATATCCACTATGTATATCTATATTCTATATCCGCTATGAATATAGATTAGGAGACTTACCGATTACATCATGCCAGTAGGAGCGCGACTTGGGAGTTGTCATTGACAGCAACCTCAACTTCCAGGCCCACTAAAACAGCATTATTGGGAAAGCAAATCGTGTTGCAGGAGTTTTAAGGCGCAACTTCACTTTTGGAAATGATAAGAACCTTTACCTTCTCTACAAAGCTTTAGTAGGGCCAATCCTTGAATATGGTCATTGCACTACATGTCCCTTTTACAGCAAAGACATTGAAGCTCTTGAAAAAGTTCAAAGACGAATAACAAAGTTCTGTCTGACTTTGAGAAATTTACCCTACAAAGATAGGCTCCGCAAGCTCAAACTTCCTTCACTAGCTTATCGACTGCACCAAGAAGACCTCATTGAGGTATACAAGCTTCGCTACGCCGCCTACAAAAACATCCAGGCTACCGATGTTCTCAGCTTCAGCCACTCGAACCTTTGTGGTCACAACCTCAAGTTTCAAGAGGAGAGGTTCCAAAAGGACATCGGCCATTGGGCGGTCAAGATCCGAGTAACACAACACTGGAACAAGCTCCCCTTTGAATTCATCAATGCCAACTCATTAACTTTGTACAAGTAGGAACTGGACAAACACTACAGTGAAAGTGCCTATAATTTTTGTCAATTTAAAAGATTTTTTTAGAGGTCCTGTGGCCTATTTGTTTTGCATTATCTTATTATTATTATTATTATTAAGTCAAATAGACTATTTGTTTTTTGATTAATCATTTGCACTGATAATGATATGGGGAATTCCAAGTGGATGCTGGTGAGTAAATTTTTTCTCGTATTAAAATAAAAAGTATCCATTTTGTGTTCTCTTTAAGTCATCATTGTCTTATATTAGATTTATATGTAAAATGATTGTCTCAGATACTAGAATAGCAATGATTAACTATCACTTATGTTAATTCTTCTGTGAGTAGCTACCACTGTCACTGGTGACTTCAGTAAATTGAAATAATTGTAACAAATTGCCCCCTTATGGGTTCTAAAAGGGTATTTCATTGTTATACTGTAGACATGTCTGTAATGACACCATATTGGTAGTATTAGGACCATAGATTAACATCAGAGATTGCATCATAACTTGAAATTTTCAATTACATATATGAGCAAAACGTAATTTCTACCATTTATATTAGGCTAGTACATGACAGATCTTTCTTTTTTATCAGTTTCATAGTTAAGGTATAAGGGTCAACATTATACATTTCTTTAGAATTGGAATTTTTGGTTTAAATTAATTGGGTAAGACTTTGAGGATTGTTGTATTTGGGCATAAGACCAAATTTATCTATGAAAAGATTCTACATGATAAGACTTTGTTATATTGACCTAAACAGACTTTTGAACCTCTTAATGCTTTCTAACTCCTAATTAGGGTAGCCTATGCAATCCATAAAGATTTTAACTTCCCATGGAAGAACTATAATAAAAAAAATGAACTTGACTGAATTGAAACCTTAAAATTTTATATCAACAGGTCAAAAATCCCATTAGAATCTCAATACTCTCAAAATGAAAACCATGTCCAGGAATATTTGTTTACAATTTTACACAACTTAGGACCTGAGATGTTATTCTTGTGTAACCAATTCTCTCCAGGAGACTGACTTTTCATTAACTTAGGAACTATTGGTGGAATAAAAGTTTCAAAGATGGATATACACCCAAAATAAATATCAGGAAACTTATTTTTAACTCTTCACTACTGCTCAAAATAAATAACTAATAGACCATAGACTACTATTGGCTACCCAAACTATGAAATTAAAAACTAGGTCCCTACTTTAGTCAATTTCTATTTGTTTAAATGTACCAGAGTAGCAAGTACCCACGCGGACGTGATTGATTGGGTCATGCACTTTCTGACTGGTTGGGCTCAGCAGGTTTGACTCTTCACAGCTAATGGCGACAAGGTTTTCTCCAAGCCATGTGATATTGTAAGCGGAGTCCCCCAAGGTACTGTGTTGGGCCCTATCCTTTTCCTCATATACATCAACGATATGGTGAACGGAACAGAAAACAACATCACTCTCTATGCCAACGACTCCAAGCTGTTTGGGGCTGCAAATCAACAAAGTCTGCAGTGTGACCTTGATAAACTCACTTTCGCCTCAGAAGACTCTAAATAATATTTATAAAGCAGTTTTCAATTTGATATGGCCTTCATCATTCCTTTAGTAACCCAGGGTTTTCTAGGCGTAATATAAAAAGTTTGCTTTTTAATAACTGTAAAAATTTCTTTTAGTAATTTAGTTATTTCTGAATACTACAATGAAAACTTTTCATTCACTTGCAGATCAGTACTTTCTAAAAAGTCAAATTGAGTGTTCTTTAATTTTCTTCTGAATATGTTAACAGCCTCAGCATCCATTTTCAATGCAGAAATTTGTGGTGGTATATTCGTAGCTGTAGGAACACCAAACTCTCTAATAACAACAAGAACACCAAAATGGTCAGAAACATCATTCAAAATAACATCAGCAAAATCAAACTTCACATTAACAAATATATTATCCAAAAGTGATTCTGAGCGCAAAGTCACTCGATTACAGATATTAACTGTCGGTCTTAAACCGTAACCCAACATAAAATTTAAAAAATCACCAACTCTCGGGTTTACATTTACTGAAAATAGATGAAGATTAAAGTCTCCACAAACAAAGCATTGGCGATTTAAACCTGACAACTTATCCATTTGCCGCTCCAGCAAATCATTAAATTCCTGCACATTTCCAGATGGAGGTCGATAAACACCCACCACAAAAAAAATTTTTCCTGACTTACAAAGTTCAACGACCATTGATTCAAAAACCATCTCTTTATTCACACGTAGATCATTCCGTATTTTCATTGTAATATTCTTCCTGCAATATAAAGCCAATCCACCATGCAATCGTGATTCCCTATTCTGCGTCACACAGTCATAACTATCAATTTCAAGTAGACTCATTGTATGATTACGAAGCCACGTTTCATTCAATGCAAGCACATCCAACTCAGAAAACTTACATAGTTCGGTTAAAAAATTAAATGAACTAGAAAGACCATGACAATTCAAATGGAAAATGCTCAAACTTTGCTGACCCATAGTAGATTTATTTCCAATATCAACTTGAAATTTATATTTAACAACTGGAAAATCCTCCATCGTTCCTTCATCATAATCCAGATTTAAGACCCTAGTCCACAGAACATCCCAACTCAACTAATTTCTCTCAAGTTTTTTAAATCTATTATTGTCATAATCCAACTCATTTTTTCAAGACACAAGCTTAGGAGGCAAACGAGGAAACTCATAGAAAAATTAACTCTACTTACAACAACCACAAGTGATCTCCAGTATCCAGGAGGGTCGCAATCAATAACAAAAGAAAAAAAACTGAAAAAAAGAGAAAATAAATTAAAAATAAAATTTATCATAAATAAATACAAAATAAAAAGATACAACATAACATAAATAGCGACGAAAACCACCCTGCCATATCATCATAAACAATAAGTACAACAACATGGAACCCTCCATACAAGACAGTAGAACACGCTCCACCGTCTCGTACAAAAGAAAATCCCCGCCGCTGCACCCACTGCCCATACAATATAACAAAAAAAAAACTCATGGAAAATAAAAAGGGAAAAATCTCACTCATATTAAAAAATACAGGATAATGTAATCGAGGAAAAATATAATTGGTTTTCTTCATCAGGCACACACTTGTGCTAGTGCCGCTAACCACGAATACAAAATTCATCTTATAATAGCAAAAAATGACTCTAAACATCAAAACAAAACAAAATGAAATGATAGAATCAACAATCAAGTAGCTCTGGTATTGGCTCATTATACATATATTTCACTTTTCCAACACCTTCTCTCTCAATCTGAATGAAGGGAGGAACAGTATTAGACACCCAAGCTGGAATACTCTTTCTTCTCAATTTAGATTTAGTCTCGTAAAGTCTCTTCCGCGCTTCACGAACACACAATGGAGCATCATCGCTGACGTAAACATTATTCATAGCTGTATTTGAACTGATAGTCTTATTCTTAAGTTTTTTTCCCATTGCGTAAAATCGTTAACTTCGCCTCGCGTGATTGAACATTCACTTTGAAAGACTTTTGCTCTTTTTTGTTCGTCACAATTGTAAATTCTGGAACCTTTGTTAATTCTAAACCATTGGTACATATTTCTTGAAATAAACTTTTAGCAGTGGCTACATCATCACAAACCGTATTCCACACAATAATGTTATTTTCTGTAGATAAATATTCCACTGACATTAATCTTGCCGACAACGAAGATGTCATTTCACGGTAATATTTGGCTTCAGTGGATACAATATTCATTTGCGTTTTTAGTGAAATTAGTTCTTCATTTACTGCATCTGTATTTTTACCAACTTGATCAACATTGGATTGTAAGATAGCTTGAGCATTTTCCACAGAAGTAACTCGATTTTCTATATTAGCCAATCTCGTGTCAATCGATTTTAATGTATTTTGAGACTCCGTTACAATTTCATGAATTCTCGAGAAATCGTCCGTTAATGACTGAATCGAAGCACGATTAATTGATTTTTGCGTTGAAGATGAATGCCCAGATTCGTCATGCAAACCGATCCAAATTGGTCCTCTGATTTACGTTTACGCTTATTCCTCGTCATCACAAACCAGTAAATAAAAAATTAGAATATTCTTACCGGAAAAAGTACTTCTTTTTTATCCACGTAAGTACCGTCGTGCAGTTCGCTAAGCCGTTAATGCACGGCTAACACATAAATTGCCAAACAGGAAATCCTCAAATCTTCAAGCATTGGAACCCTCAGCTAATAAATTGACTTCTGTTTATGCGTAATCATTAATTAGCATTCTCCTTACATAAAAAGAACTTGTTCACATTCACAGAACAAAACTCCGCCCACTTTGCTATTTCAATTCATTTTATCTCACATCAACCTAGGTTAAAAGCACTAGCCAAACGATGTTACTCGGCTGATAGCTGATTCATTACTGAATCAGATTGGATGTGTTTGGGAAATGATCGGCGTGGGAGGGGGCTAGTTGCACTCCAATCACTTTCGACTATTAAAAAGGGCACTAGCCCCTTAATTTCCGATCGAATGAGCCTGTTTTGAAGTTTCTACGACATCGCCTTCTATAAAAACCTTATATACCCCCAGGGCATAACTTGAAACCCTTGCCCTGTGGGTTCTGGGGGAATGTCCTCCTCAAAATATATTTTCTATCTGGAAATCAACTACGCTGAACAAAGTGGCTATCTCAAAATTTTGATTGATGTGTTTGGGGAAATGATGGGCGTGGGGGGCTAGTTGCCCTCCAATCATTTTCGACTATTAAAAAGGGCACTAGACCTTTAATTTCCAATCGAATGAACCTTTTTTGCAGTTTCTACAACACCGCCTTCTATAAAAACCTTATGTGCCCCAGGGCATAACTTAAAACCCTTGCCCTAAGAGTTGCGGGGGAGTGTCCTTCTCAAAAACATATTTTCTATCTGGAAATCAACTACGCTGAACAAAATGGCTATCACAAAATTTTGATTGGATGCGTTTGGGGAAATGATGGGCGTGGGGGGAGGGGGCTAGTTACACTCCAGTCACTTTCGACTATCAAGAAAGGCACTAGCCCTTTAATTTCCAGTCGATTGAGCCTGTTTTGAAGTTTCTACGACAACGCCTTCTATAAAAACCTTATATGCCCCCAGGGCATAACTTAAAACCCTTGCCCTGAGGGTTGTGGGGGAGTGTCCTCCTCAAAAATATATTTGATTCTGATTGATATTGATTTCCAGGTAGTAACCTGGAAATCAACTACGCTGAACAAAATGGTTATTTCAAAATTTTGATTGGATGTGTTTGGGGGAATGATGGGCACGGGGGGGCTAGTTGCCCTCCAATCATTTTCGACAGTTAAAAAGGGCACTAGAACTCCCGATTTCCAATCGAATGAGCCCCCTTTGAAGCTTCTACGATGACCCCTTCCATATGAAGTGCCTCTGGGGAAAAAAAATAATAGTAATAAAACATTGGAGCCGAATGGCCTTTACTATAGGCAACGCTACAGCGTTGCCTCTGATAAACACCAATTTTATCTAGGTTTTAAATGCATAAACGGAAAAAGCCGATGAGTTGAAGAAAAAAAAAATAAAAAAGATCAAATTATGCAAAAACGAATCAATTTTTTCCCTGAATTTTCACTTATATTTATAGATTCTGGAAAAAAATATTTTCAGTAGTTTATTTTTCCAATTAAAAAAAATATAATGTCCCATCCAAGATTACAACCTAAGTTAACACAGCCTCGGGAAGTGTTCTTACCGTTGTGCTATACTGATAAAAGTGGGAAATAACTGAACATTCGGAAGTGGTTGAAAAATAGTTCACGAATTTAAAAAAAAAATTGTGAGACAAAGAAATAACTGGCAGACGGAACAAAAAGATCAGTGAGTTAATAAAAGCGAACTGGAAATGATTTAATAAAAAAAAGTTAGGGGGTATAATAAAAAATCTAGAATTTAATAAAGAAATACCGAGAAATTTGAAGAAATTTACATTTTCAGGGGTTTGGGGCCCAGTCCGGCCAGCGTGGTCCCTATGAATCATTTTTAAGTAAACTGTAAGTCTACCCTACACAGATACAAGACTGTTTATCTTCTTCATAAAAATGGGCGTTAGTCTAGTTGTCTTTTTCTAAAGCCAAATATTTAGTGATTGTCCTTTTCTGAAGAAAACATGCTTACCATTAAATTCTTTGTTTTATATTATTTCCAAATATCATGGCCCCTTTTTAAAAATACACCCGCCCCTCTGATGGTCCGGGATATACCCCTAGGAATATATTAAAAAAAGATCAACCATTGAAACTGTTACTTTACAATATGAAAGAACACGGAAGAATATAACAAGAAAGAATGTCATCACAAGATTCGATACAACGATGAAATGTATTTGTACATTTATATATGAGACCTCAGATGGGGAGGGGGTATAGTGCCAAAAAAGTGACCATGATATTTGGAAAAAATTTAGCATAAAATTGAAAATTCCGGCTCAACTAACCCACTCCCCTTCTCAATGCTTAGATATAACCAAAATATTGCTCATTTTTACAGTTTCATATATTTTGTCAATATCATCTGTTCATAATCCTATATCAAAAGAGCAAATTTTTGTACATAACCTGATATTATGTCTAACCAATCAGAAGGGAGAGTGAGGTTATTACGGTTTACGCGTATATCTTGCGTGTGTACCAGCAATTAGCTGGTACACACGCAAGATAGATGCTAAGGGAAACTAGTCAAACGGGTATCAGGTCAATAGAGAATTGGATCGCAAAGTGGGGTTTGTCAATGCATTTGCAGTATTTAAACTATTGTTTTTTGGGGTTTACGGGGAAAAGTACCTAGGTCTAGGTTAGGTTACGTATTTAATATATACTATGCTAAATATAGTAAGCGAAGTGGGTATTTTCTCATCCTAAGAACTGAGTGATTGTGTGATAAGATTAAATGACCGCGATGTGAAAGAATTTCTATACTCATGTAAGTGTGATTCAAATGGGAACAGCGGCTTTTTTCACGGGGGAAAAATAGATTACTCAGAAAATGTACAACTTACTCATTATTCAAAAGCGTAATATAATTGTAAAGTAAATTCAAAAACGCAACAAAAAAGTAACGTTTTTAGGAACTCTCTAATAAGAGCGAACTTTATATAAAGAACACATTTACAAGAAAATAGTACACCACAAATATATTTTTTTAAATTAACAACTCAATTTTGTAAAAACGAGTCAGAAAAGACGAACAAGATGAACAGTAGCCAAATTACAAGCAGAAGCAGTGACCATATAAACTGGACAAGTCTTATGAACCAATGGGCAAAAATTAATGTATAAAAACATATGGCGATGCTAAAATAGATCATCCCGATCTGCCGTCTCTCTTCAAAAGGAAACGCAGAAATTCTCCACTTTTGATATTGCTTAACTAATAATACTTTTAAATAAAACTTGGAAATTTTTTTTAACCTTGTCAGGCACCAACTAAAGCATTTTTGCACAATTTGTTTGCTCCACATTAAATTAAATTTTTTGGGGGCGTTCTTCAGTTTTTGAAGGAGTTTTTTACTAAGCCCTTTAACATCAATTAATGTCTCTTGACTTCCCCCTGGTGTCTGAACCATATAAAGCCATCCGTAACTTGCTATAAGTAACAAAAATGCTAAAGATTTCAAAATCAAGCAGTTCATGGTAACGAAATGTATAGTAAGGTCGATTTCAATGAAAATCATCAGTAGCATGTGCAGGAGCATGGATACAGCTAGAGGAATTGCTTCTTGACTTCTCCTCGTGTCCCAAAGCAATTTGTACTGAGCTATAAGAATCAAAATTACGAATATTTTGGTAAGTACACTTCCATATATCAGCAGTAAATCTAGCAGCACAAAGAAAAGCGGAACCCAAAGTTCATTTTTAATAAACACATTATTATAAAACACCATCTTTATTCTATAATATATTATCAAACAGTTCGTGTTTAAGTCATGCATCGAGTACTAGAAATCTAACAAAAAATAAAACTAATTGGAAAATTTTCAGGTATTTTTCTATTTCAAATTAAAAAATTAAAATAATTACTCACATACCATAAATATTTGTGCAGTTTATAACTTTAGCGATTCTGAACTGAAAACTAAAATAAATAATTATTATTTTCAATTTTTACCTCACTTTAGTACACAATCGGTGTTTGATATTTAGTCAGGACACTTATTACGTCATATGCGGTTATTATTAGACAATCGGTGTTAAATCAGAAACAGTATGAAAAGACATCAAAATTCAGTTGTTTTGTATAAAGTGATTCCATTTTTAATTATTTTGGTTTTTAATTAAAAACGCCACTAGAAATTTTAATTACCGTTTGAATGAGCCCTTTCGTGGACTCTTAGGACCAAGGGGTCGGTCGATACGATCACTTCTGGAAAAAAAAACAAAAAAAACAAATAAACCCTTATCCGTGATCTTTTTTCTGGCAAAAAAATACTAAATTCCCCATTTTTCAAGATAGGAGCTTGAAACCTCTACAGTATAATTATCTAATACGTTGAATCTGATCATGTGATTTTCATTAAAATTTTATGATTTTTAGGAAGAGTTCTCGGGCTCGTAACTTTTGATGGATATGAGTAAACTTGATGAAAATTATACCTTTAAAATCAGCATAAGAATCCAATTCTTTTGTTGTATCTATTGGTATTAAAAATTTATTTTTAGAGTTTCGGTTATTGCTGAGACGAGTTGCTCTTACTATACAGTTTCGTTAGCATAAACTGTTTGATTACGTATAAAGTCTGTTTTACCGAACCAAAAATAAAACTAATTCTAAAATTTTTAGTTATTTTTTTTAGCTTGAATTGAAACAATAAAATTATTGCTCTGACATCGTAAATATTTATGCAGTTTACCTAATAACCTTAGCGATTCTGAACTGAGAACTAAAATAAATAAAGTTTAATTGAAATTTTCATTTGCCATTTAGAAAAATAGCACAGTGTTACCGAAATGCGCACTGTACGAGTTAAGTCAAATATATTTGGTTCCAGGAAACAATTACATCTTTGAACAGACAGACGAAATAAAATTTTAATTAGTTACAACCTAACAAAGAACAAAACTAATTTTTAAATTTGCAGGTACTTTTTTGGTTTGAATCAAAAAATTTAATTTATTACTCAGAGATCATAAATATTTTTGCAGTTTGCAGTTAAACAGAACTACTTTGTTTGAAATTTTAATAAGATTTTTCCACTACAGATCTATAGAAAATAGAAACGGACCTGCTGTCGATGCAGAATATCTTGGTTTCAGCCACTTTTCTTGATTTTAAAACCAAGTGCCGGTCAGTTTCCTATATAGGGTTATTGGACAATGCAGTTCTTATAGTGTAATTTGCTTTTTGATCTGATTCTAGTTTTATTATCTATGGGCTATTATTTTTACTATGACGCGTGATCGTCTCTTATTAGGTTGCTAGCTACCGCTGCAACCCGGAAAGCTACAATAGTCCATAGCTCCTAAAAATAAAGTAATATCATCACAAGAAGTATACTGCTAGAGCCGCCTTCTCTGAAACCCTTATCCGGGTCGAGACGATCACGCACCATAGTAAAAACTAAAGTTATCCATAACTCCTAAAAAAAGATTCAGATCAAAACAAGAGGTACACTATTAAAACCGCCTTGTCCAAAACCTCTATATAGCAAACTTACCGTCCCTCGGCTTGAACACCAAGGAATACATATTGGCAAGAAAATTGACTTTAACCACGATATTCTCCACATACGACATCTTTTTTTTCCATTTGATTTTCCTTCTCAGCTTGCTGGGCACTGTAAAATCATAGAGAGCTGTATAATGGCTCATTTTGAATGAAGTTGTTACATCTAGTGCCTTTTTAATTAATTTTAAAAAAATTAAATTATTTTTTAAAATAGACTCAATTTTGACAAAAAAACTGCATTTTCATGTACAAGCTTTCTGAATGACATTGTAATCATATATACGTTATAACCATGTATGACGGCAATAAGTGAATGCAATATGTATACAACGTTCATGTCTCGACAAGATAGTTTTTATTTATTTTTGTTCTCAATTCAGGATCGCTAAAGTTGTTATGTAAACTGCAAAAATATTTAGGGTGTCTGAGCAGTAATTTAAATTTTTCAATTAAGATTAGAAAAATACCTGAAAATTTTTAAATTAGTTTTATTTTTTGACAGTTTTTATAACAAGGAATATACATTAAAAGATGACCAAATGAAGAACATACCATTGCATATATTGGACTTAGTTAGCTGCTCGATTCCTTGAAAAAAATACCCCCAGGGAATATCTTATAACCCTTTCCCTGGGGGCTGTGGGGGGTTGTCATCCTTAAAGACATAATTTCCAAAACTTTCAACTACGTTGAACAAAATTCCTATCTAAAAATTTTGACTGGATGTGTTTGGGGAAATGGTGGGCGTGAGAGGGGCGTTAGTTGCCCCGCAATCACTTTCGACTATTAAAAATGGCACTAGTCCTTTGAATTTCCAATCGAATAAGTCCTTTTTCAAGTTTCTACGACAAAGTTTTCACTGAAAACCTTATAAGCCCCCTGGGAATAACTTATAACCCTTGCCCTGAAGACTGTGGGGGGAGGGGATATCCTGCTCAGAGATATAATTTCCAAAACTTTCAACTACGTTGAACCAAATGGCTATCTCAAAACTTTGATTGGATCTGTTTGGGGAAATGGTGCGCATGGAAGGGATGTTAGTTGCCTTCCAATCACTTTCGACTATTGAAAAGGGCACTAGCCTTATAAATTTCCAATCGATTAAGCCCTTTTTGAAGTTTCTACGACAAAACTTTCAATAAAAACCTTAAACGCCCCCAGGGCATAACTTACAACCCTTGCCCTGAGGAATGTGGGGGGGTTGTCATCCTCAAAGACCTAATTTCCGGAACTTTCAACTAATCTGCACAAAATCGCTACCTCAAAACTTTTATTGGATGTGTTTCGGGAATGGTGGGCGTGAGAGGGAGGTTAGTTGCTCTTTAGTCACTTTCGACTATTAAAAAGGGCTTTACTCGTTTCAATTTCAAATCTAATGAGCCCTTTTTGAAGTTTCTACGACAACTCTTTCCATAAAAACCTCAGATACCCCCAGGGCATAACTTACCACCCTTGTCCTGAAGGCTGTTGAGAAGTTGTCATCCACAAAGACATAATTTCCAGAACTTCGAACTATGTGCAAATAAATGGCTATCTCAAAATTTTGATTGCACATGTTTGGGGAAATGACGGGCATGAGAGGGGGATTAATTGCCCTCCAATTACTTTCGACTATTAAAAAGGCCACTAGCCATTTCAATTTCCAATCGAATAAGCCCTTTTTGAAGTTTCTACGACAACGCTTTCTATAAACAGCTTATATGCCCCCAGGGCATAACTTACAAGCCTTTCCCTGGGGAATGTGGGGGTTTGTCATCCTTGAAGACCTAATTTAAAAGACTTTCAACTACGTTGAACAAAATTGCAATCTAGAAATTTGGATTGGATGTGTTTTAGGAAAAGGTGTGTGTGAGAGGGGCGTTAGTTGTCCTTCAATCACTTTCCACTATTAAAAAGGGCACTTCCCCTTTGAATTTCCAATCGAATAACCCTTTTTTAAGTTTCTACGACAAAGCTTTCAATAAAAACCTTATATGTCCCCAGGAGGGCCTTCCCTGAGGGCTCTGAGGGGGAAGGGTTGTCATCCTCAAAGACCTAATTTCCAGAACTTACAACTACGTTGAACAAAATGGCTGTCTCAAAATTTCGATTGAATGTGTTTGGATAAATGGTGGGCGTGAGAGGGGGGTTAGTTACCCTCCAATCACTTTGACTATTAAAAATGGAACTAGCCATTTCAATTTCCAATCAAACGAGCCTTTTTTGAAGTTTCTATGACAACACTTTCTATAAAAACCTTATATACCCCAAGGGCATAACTTACAACCCTTGCCCTGAGGAACGTGGGGGGGGGGCTTTTCATCCTCAAAGACCTAATTTCCAGAAAGTGTAACTACGTTGAACAAAATTGCTATCTCAAAATTTTTATTGGATGTGTTTGGGGAAAAGGTGGGCGCGAGAGGCAGGTTAGTTGCCCTCCTACAACTTTTGACTATTAAAAAGTGCGTGAGAGGGCGTTAGTTGTCCTTCAATCACTTTCCACTATTAAAAAGGGCACTACCTCTTTGAATTTCCAATCAAATAACCCTTTTTCAAGTTTCTACGACAAAGCTTTCAATAAAAACCTTATATTCCCCAGGGCATAACTTTTAACCCTTTCCCCGTGGGCTCTGAGGGGGAGGGGTTTTCATCCTCAAAAACCTCATTTCCAGAACTTACAACTACGTTGAACAAAATGGCTATCTCAAAATTTCGATTGAATGTGTTTGGATAAATGGTGGGCATGAGAGGGGGGTTAGTTGCCCTCCCACCACTTTGACTATTAAAAAGGGCACTAGCCATTTCAATTTCCAATCGAACGAGCCTTTTTTGAAGTTTCTATGACAACACTTTCTACAAAAATCTTAAATACAACAAGGGCATAACTTGCAACCCTTGCCCTGAGGAGCGTGGGGGGGGGGGCTTGTCATCCTCAAAGACCTAATTTTCAGAACTTTTAACTACGTTGAACAAAATTTCTATCTCAAAATTTTGATTGGTTGTGGTTGGGGAAAATGTGGGCGCGAGAGGCAGGCTAGTTGCCCTCCAACCACTTTTGACTATTAAAAAGGGCGCTAGCCCTTTGAATTTCCAATTGAATCAGCCTTTTTTGAAGTTTCTACGACAAAGCGTTCTATAAAAACCTTATATGCTCCCAGGGCATAACATACAACCCTTGCCCTGAGGGCTGTGCGGGAGTGTCCTCTTCAAAACATAATTTCTATCTGGAAACCAACTACGCTGAACCAAATGGCTGTCTCAAAACTTTAATTGTATGTTTTTCGGGAAATGGTGGGCGTGGAAGTGGTGCTAGTTGCCTTCCGATCACTTTCGACTATTAAAAAGGGCACAAGCCACTCTAATTCCCAATTGAATGAGCCCTTTTCGAAGTTTCTACGACAACTTCTTCGATACAAAGTGCCCTGGTCTAAAGAAAAAAAAATAATAAGTGATACATTGTGCTAACATCGTTCTTATATGCCCACAGGGCATAACTTAAAACCCTTGCCCTGAGGGCTGTGGGAGAGCGTCCTCCACAAAAACACAATTTCTATTTGGAAATCAACTACACTGAACAAAATGGCTATCCAAAAATTATGATTGTATGTATTTGGGAAAATGGTGGGTGTGGAAGGGGTGTTAGTTGCCTTCCAATCACTTTCGACTATTGAAAACGGCACTAGCCATTCCAATTTCCTATCGAATGAGCCCTTTTCCAAGTTTCTACGACAACCCCTTTGATACGAAGGGCCCTTGTATGGAAGAAGAAAACAAAACAAAATAATAATACATTGTGCCAACATCGTTCTTTATTTAGGCAGAGCGATTGCGCTGCCTATGATAAATTTTCTAGTGAGGGGGTTGAAGAACGAACTATAGCCCACACTAATTAATTTACTTTTCAAATTGTATTAAAAAACAAACTGTAGTCTATAGTAACTGGAGTATTATAATGAATCATAATATAAATGAGGAATTTTCAAATCTCAATAATAACCGAAACTCTAAAAAACGGAATTTAGGTACCAATAGATACATAAAAAGAATCAAATTTTTATACTGATTTCAATCATAAAGTAGTTATAACCTTCAAATAATACAAGCCTGAAAAAATTTGCCTTATTTTCAAAAAAAGGAGAAAACACCCCGAAAAAGGCATAGAATCTTGATGAAAATCACACCATCAGATTTAACGTATCAGAAAACCTTCCTGTAGAGGTTTTATTATAAATAGACGTCATTAATTCTTATATTATGAAGTCAGAATCATGACATCATAACCATTTTCATCTGAGGTAACGTCATAATATAGAGTTTTTCTATTTACGTCATAGTTCTAAAGAAACTATGAAAATGCAGTTCTCTGTAAAGCATTGATTTTATTTAAAAGTTGTTTTTTAATTACAAACGGTACTAGATCTTGCGATTTTCTTTAAAATGAGCCATTAAACAACTTTCTATTATATTCCATTGCCAAAAATCTGTGGAAAAGAAAAAAAAGAAGAGATATGCCGCTTATGCAGAATATCGTAGTAGCTACCACTTTTCTTGATTTTCAAGCCAATTTATTTCCTTTGTTGTTCAAGCCAAATTATGGTAGGTTTCTTATATAGAGGTTTCAAACAAGGCGGTTCTAATGGTGTATTTTTTTGTTTTTGATCTGACTATTTATAGGAGTCACGGGTTATTATACTTCTGAGCATTGGACGTTATCGTCTCTTACTAGGTTGCTAGCTACCGCTGCAACCCAGATTAACTTGTTTATTATCATGTCTTATATGTAACTTATGTTTCATAAGTCTCTGATGGTACAATGGTAAGTATACATGCTTGTACTAGAGGTAAGGATAGCTGGCATTCATCAAGAATGGCCATAAGAATACATTTTTAGTGGGAAAACTGATTTTATTTTTAACATATTTTTTTAATTACAAACAGCACTAGATCTAGCAATATCCTTTAGAATGGGCTATTGAACAACTCTCAACAATATTTCAGTGCCAAGCTATCTGAGGAAAAAAAAAAGAAAAAAGGGGAAAAAAGATGCTGTTTATCCAGAATATCGTCGTAGCTGCTACTTATCTTGATTTTCAAGCCAACATATTTCCTTTGTTGTTCAAGCCAAGGGGCAGTAAGTTTCTTATATAGGGATTTCGGACAAGACGGTTTTAATGGTGTACTTCGTTTTTTGGTTTGATTCTAGTTTTACGAGTTATGGACTATTTCGTGTTTTACCATGAGGCGTGATCGTCTCTTACTAGGTTGCTAGATACCGGTGCAACGCGGATTTCATAATAAACTTTTAGTTTTAGGATTAGCCTAAATTATGTTTACTATTCCTGAATAAGTGTGAGATGGTAATTTTTACTCATTAGACAGTATCTTTTTTATGGTGTTTTATGGTATTTGGTTTGTTCTTCTTACCCAGAGGGTAAACCAGCCAGCTTGTTCTTGACATTTATAGGAGCCTACTAGATCCTACAAAATTTTTTCAGTTTCTCCCTGCAAACGGTATTAGTGTCCATACCTGTGTCTAAGCTGAAACACAAGTCAACATAAAAGTAAATAGTAATGTCAAAAATACTTTTCTAGTTGGATAGAGGCTCTCTTCTGAAAAAGAACATAGAGGGTTCCCATAAATATAAAAAGTGCCATCTTTTCTGAGCCAGCTGTAGTTCTCAGTGCTGTCCTGTAGGGAACCATCTTAGAGCCTACATTGTTAAGTATGTACATGACTGACTAATTAACAAACCCAAAGAATTCTCTGATGACTGTAACCTACTAGGGTAGGTCAGATGTAATTAAGAGCTCTCCAATGTTTTGGAAGACTTTAACAAGGTTTTAAGATGACCTGAAGGCTGGGACCTGTAGCTCAAAGCATCCAAATTTGAAGTTCTTCATCTTGGCCAAAATAACCTTAACTAACCATGCACCATGGGGAAAAACCAGCTCAAAATGGTAACTGAAGAAAAAGATTTGGGTTTTATTATTGATAGGGAATTTAAGTTCCACAGCCATACACAAGCTCAAACTGAAAAAGCAAACCAACCCTTGGGCTTGTCTTTTACTACCAGGAAGCCATGTGTGATAAGGAAGCTCCATAAGGCATTAGTCCACCCTTGTTTGGAATTTGGGATGATTCTGAAATTTGGAATGATGTCCTCAGCATAAAATGGATGCTAAGGCTTTTGAGAGTGTCCAGCACCATGACACCAATCTTTTATTATGCCTGCAAGAAAAAATTACGAAGAACATCTTAGCCCCAGTTCACAGCCCCAGCACAATTCTCTATGGGAGTTTCAACACCACCTTATCTAGATAGTCAATGTGATTTAAGATAATAAAAGCTTTCTATGCTTCCAATGATGTGGTCCCAAAACCCTTTCTAGGTCCAATAAATTTCAGCAGGTAGGCTAGTGTATACCAAAAAATGAGAAGTCCCAAAAACTCTGAAGAAGCTCTGATACCCTACCTGACGTAGCCTAATTGAATTGCATAAGATTTGGTTTCATAATTTTTATTATCTTTGCATGTCTTTTAGTAGTTCAATAAGCTTTTCGTATATTATTACAAGTCCTTCACAATGTTGATGAAGGATGTCTGCAAAACAGGTAGGCCTAACCCTCTGAAGGGCTATGCCTACCTATGATGAATTCTTAAGGAAAAAATTAAAATTAATTTGTGTTATACTATCTTATCTAAAGACAAATATGTGTTACATCTAGCAAAGAGTGAACCACAGCCCATAGTAAATAAAAGTTAAGAACTGCGGTTAGAAAAAAGCTGCCTAGTGAAAAAAATTGCCATCTGACGCAGATTCAGGAATGGCGACTATTATTTCAGTTCGCCTTAAAAGTAAAAGTTTATTGCAAAAAGAAATTTGTGGTGATTTCGTAAAAAAAAAGCCAGCAACCCCTCAAAAATGCCGTCAGATCAGGATGAAAAGTACACTATTGGAATCAGCATGGTCAAAAACCTTGTAGAGGGCAATTACAGTTCCCTTCCTTGAACAACAAAGAAAATCACTTTTTTACATCGGTAACACTGACCTGTCTCCCTTTTTTTCTTTTTTTTTTTCTTGCAGGGCTAGGGGGCCGCCAGAGCATCATAGAGAGATGTGTAATAGCTCATTCTCAAGGAAATTAAATTTGTAAGCTCCCTTTTTAAGTGACCAAAAAGATTGTAAGGCAACTAGCCTCGCCCCTCCGTAAATGCCCCCTCCCCCAAAGTCTTCCAATTAAAATTTCGAGAAAGCCATTTTGTTCAACATAGTTCAAAGGTTCAATATCTATGGTTTTAGTTATGATGTGGCCCTCCATAGTCCCTGGGGAAAGGGTTGTATGCTGTATTAGTATCTGAATTGTCGATATCACGCGTATTGGTATGGGCGTATTGTTATTGTGTGTTTTGGTATCCTCATTTTTAGTGGCTCATATAAAAGATATTTCTCATATATACGTCCTTCCTTTCGATAAATTCCACCATCTTTAAGTTCCAAATCATGGTTGCAGCAGTAGCTGCAACCTAGTAAGAAGCAAACCACAGTCCATAGCAACCAAAAGTTAAAAACCAGGCTTCGAAAAAAGCTACCTAGTGAAAAAAATTGCAATATGCCACTGATCAAAGAACAGCGACTATTATTTCTTTTTGTCTTAAAAGTAAACACAAAAAAATTATTGTGAGTAGTAACCTATATGAAGGCACAAAGACAGATTTACCTGCCAGACCACTTTTTGGGCCAGCGACAGCCATTTCTGGGCCAGCCTAGACAGGTTTCTGGGGTCAATAGTCAAGCCGGTCAGATTTCTGTCTTAATATAAACAAACTGCAACTATTTAAAGTTCAATATCCTAAAAAAAACCTGTCCATCTTAACTAGTGGCTAATATATTCAGTTTTTGAGTATAAAATACAGGTACAAATTACAATGTTGTACAGTTTGAAAATTCTCTTTCAACAAGTATATCCACTATGTATATCTATATTCTATATCCGCTATGAATATAGGTTAGGAGACTTACCGATCACATCATGCCAGGAGGAGTGCGACTTGGGAGTTGTCATTGACAGCAACCTCAACTTCCAGGCCCACTACAACAGCATTATTGGGAAAGCAAATCGTGTTGCAGGAGTTTTAAGGCACAACTTCACTTTTGGAAATGATAAGAACCTTTACCTTCTCTACAAAGCTTTAGTAGGGCCAATCCTTGAATATAGTCATTGCACTACATGTCCCTTTTACAGCAAAGACATTGAAGCTCTTGAAAAAGTTCAAAGACGAATAACAAAGTTCTGTCTGACTTTGAGAAATTTACCCTACAAAGATAGGCTCCGCAAGCTCAAACTTCCTTCACTAGCTTATCGACTGCACCAAGAAGACCTCATTGAGGTATACAAGCTTCGCTACGCCGCCTACAAAAACATCCAGGCTACCGATGTTCTCAGCTTCAGCCACTCGAACCTTTGTGGTCACAACCTCAAGTTTCAAGAGGAGAGGTTCCAAAAGGACATCGGCCATTGGGCGGTCAAGATCCGAGTAACACAACACTGGAACAAGCTCCCCTTTGAATTCATCAATGCCAACTCATTAACTTTTTACAAGTAGGAACTGGACAAACACTACAGTGAAAGTGCCTATAATTTTTGTCAATTTAAAAGATTTTTTTAGAGGTCCTGTGGCCTATTTGTTTTGCATTATCTTATTATTATTATTATTATTAAGTCAAATAGACTATTTGTTTTTTGGTTAATCATTTGCATTGATAATGATATGGGGAATTCCAAGTGGATGCTGGTGAGTAAATTTTTTCTCGTATTAAAATAAAAAGTATCCATTTTGTGTTCTCTTTAAGTCATCATTGTCTTATATTAGATTTATATGTAAAATGATTGTCTCAGATACTAGAATAGCAATGATTAACTATCACTTATGTTAATTCTTCTGTGAGTAGCTACCACTGTCACTGGTGACTTCAGTAAATTGAAATAATTGTAACAAATTGCCCCCTTATGGGTTCTAAAAGGGTATTTCATTGTTATACTGTAGACATGTCTGTAATGACACCATATTGGTAGTATTAGGACCATAGATTAACATCAGAGATTGCATCATAACTTGAAATTTTCAATTACATATATGAACAAAACGTAATTTCTACCATTTATATTAGGCTAGTACATGACAGATCTTTCTTTTTTATCAGTTTCATAGTTAAGGTATAAGGGTCAACATTATACATTTCTTTAGAATTGGAATTTTTGGTTTAAATTAATTGGGTAAGACTTTGAGGATTGTTGTATTTGGGCATAAGACCAAATTTATCTATGAAAAGATTCTACATGATAAGACTTTGTTATATTGACCTAAACAGACTTTTGAACCTCTTAATGCTTTCTAACTCCTAATTAGGGTAGCCTATGCAATCCATAAAGATTTTAACTTCCCATGGAAGAACTATAATAAAAAAAATGAACTTGACTGAATTGAAACCTTAAAATTTTATATCAACAGGTCAAAAATCCCATTAGAATCTCAATACTCTCAAAATGAAAACCATGTCCAGGAATATTTGTTTACAATTTTACACAACTTAGGACCTGAGATGTTATTCTTGTGTAACCAATTCTCTCCAGGAGACTGACTTTTCATTAACTTAGGAACTATTGGTGGAATAAAAGTTTCAAAGATGGATATACACCCAAAATAAATATCAGGAAACTTATTTTTAACTCTTCACTACTGCTCAAAATAAATAACTAATAGACCATAGACTACTATTGGCTACCCAAACTATGAAATTAAAAACTAGGTCCCTACTTTAGTCAATTTCTATTTGTTTAAATGTACCAGAGTAGCAAGTACCCACGCGGACGTGATTGATTGGGTCATGCACTTTCTGACTGGTTGGGCTCAGCAGGTTTGACTCTTCACAGCTAATGGCGACAAGGTTTTCTCCAAGCCATGTGATATTGTAAGCAGAGTCCCCCAAGATACTGTTTTGGGCCCTACCCTATTCCTCATATACATCAACAATATGGTGAACGGAACAGAAAACAACATCACTCTCTATGCCAACGACTCCAAGCTGTTTGGGCCTGCAAATCAACAAAGTCTGCAGTGTGACCTTGATAAAGTCCAAACACGGGCACAAGATTGGCTACTTGAATTCAACACATCAAAGTGCAGTGTCCTTCATTTTGGAAGCAACAACCCCCGTCACCAGTACAACATGTCCAATCCCAATTCACTGGCTGACTTAGTACTAAAGACAAGTCTCAAAGAAAGAGATCTAGGAGTTATGCTGGATTTTGGATTGTAGTTCCACAGCCACTGGCAACCAGCAGTTTTAAAAGAAAATTCAAGCCTTGGTCTCCTCAAACGCACCATAACCAGCTGCTCCGTACAGTCTTTCCAAGGCTCTATAAGGCTATAGCTAGGCCCGTTTTGGATTTTGGTACATGTCTCACCTCCCCTTCCTATAAGAATGATACAAGTCTAATCGAGGGAGTTCAGAGGCATTCCACGAAGTGCAAAGCTGGCCTATAAGATCTCCCATACAACAAGAGACTGGAAAGCATGCAGCTGCCAACACTAGTCTTCAGACGCCGCTGTTTTGATATGATGCTGACCTACAAGTATAGCGCACAACCAAATAACCCCCTTTTTTCCAAACATTCAAGTCAGCACCATACAAGAGGACACTCACAAAAGCTGTCAAAACGTTCTGTCAATACACAAACGCGGCAACACTTCTTCTCAGAGCGTATTGTTGACAATTGGAATAGACTTCAAGCTGAAACAGTGACTGCACCCACGGCTGCATCCTTCAAGTCCAGACTGGACAAGGAATGGAATGACAAGCCATGGAAATGAGTGGGACTGTCCGTCCCTCTCAACTACCGATTGATGCCAACTTCATCATAATGACTGTCCTACTAGGGGGCTGATGCTGCTTTGGGCTTAAATTGCATCTCTCCAGCTGACCTCTCTTATGGCGTGTCACTGGGTCCAAACACAGTGACAAAATTTTGCCATCATTGACCCGGAGCACAACAGATCCAGTATGGACCTTAATTTTGCTCCAAAATGCAAATTAAGGTAATTAAGGTAAATTAGATATTATTTCAATTTATTCTGATCTTAAACTAATAGCCTATGAATTATGTGAAAATTTGAGGAAACTAAGCTACTACTAAATATCAATTAGGACTAGTTTGCTGCTAATTTTCTGAATTATTGGAGAATGAAACCTTAAACACTTTTGCAACTGTTTTACCTTTTAAATATTTTGCCTGAATATTATGAAAATTCAAAGTAAAAAAAACTATTTTTGTGAAACAGTTTTGTTTGAGGTTAAACATTATCAATTTTTGCATTAAACTCCAAGCGATATTGAACCAATTTTGTCCTTACTTTAACCAAATTACTTACTTACTTAAAGCTCTTGCTCGGCAGCGTCGCCAGCGTAGAGGGAACCAGTCGTCAGCGCCGTCAGTCTTCTCCAGAGTGGTCGGTTCAGAACGAGGGTTGTCGCTTCAGCCGGGTTGATGTTTCTGGATGCGAGCCGATCACGGATGACGTCCACCCATCTGGTGCGTGGTCTTCCCCTAGGACGCCTCCAGCCGTTTGCAGCTGGGTCGAAATCGAAGATGAGCCGGGCGGGTGTTTGGTCAGGCAGACGGAGCAGATGACCATACCAACGCAGCGAGCGAGACTCAAGCTGCTCGGACAGGGGTGGGAGTTTGAAGGACCTGAGTGTTTCCGAATTTCGTACCCTGTCGGACCATCGGGAGCGTTCGAAAATTTCGGAGGTGTTTCGTCTGGATGGCATCTACCTTCAGCGTCTGTGTCTGAGTCAGCGACCAAGTCTCGGCAGAATAGAGCATAACGCTGGCAACCGAAGCAGAATATATTCGTGCTTTGGTGAGACGGCTGATCTGGGGGTGGTGGACCTGCCTGGCATAAAGCCAGCTTGCTGGGGGCGACGGAGGGCATGTAGGTATCCTGTTGCCCGTTTGAGAAGCAGCATAGCGAAGAGCTTTCCAGGAGCTGAGGGTAAAGTTATGCCACGATAATTGCTACATTCTGCTTTGCTCCCCTTCCTCTTGTAGATTGGTACAAGTAGGCCCTTCTTCCAGTCTGAGGGGATTTTTTCAGAGTGCCACATAAGGTTAAACAGCATTTGAAGCCAGAAGATCATGGCTGGACCCCCATTTTTAAGGAATTTCGATGTTAGACGACATATTCCTGGCGCTTTGTTATTCTTTAGCTTGCAGCTTGCAGCCTTTATTTCCTCCGCTACAAATCCAGTACCATTAGGAGAAGTTATGGTAGTAGACACAGCAACCACAGGCTCTTGGTCCGTCTGGTCTGGTGGATCTGAGTTGAGCAGTTTCTCAAAGTGGTCCTCCCACTGGCGGAGGCATTGTGATTGGTCGTAAATATTCTCACCGCTAGCGCTTCGAAGGTATGGCGTAGTTTGAGTGTGCTGACCTGACAGCTCACGAAGAATCTTGAAGGTGGCTCCACTGTCCTTTTTCTTGGCGGCCTCTTGCAGTTCGGATGCCTTGCTGTCAATAAAAGCCTTGCGGTCTTTATGCAGCATGGAATTGCGCTCTTTGTTTAGCAGTCTGCATGTAGCCATGTCCCTACCAAGACGTGCTTCTCGCCTGAGCTCTATGATGGCAAGGGAATGATTACTGATCCAGTCTTTTTTCTTCCGTTGCCTCATTCCAACAACGTCAGTTGCTGCCGCAAGAGTGTTCTCTTTGAAGGACTTCCATGCAACTTCACTATCATCGCATTGGCCAAGGACCTCAAATCTGTTGGATATCTCCACATGATACTGCTCAGCCAGAGCGGGGTCCTGTTGGATGCGACCGGCATCAATTTTCCGAGAAGACTGGCTGTTCTTCATAGCTTTGAGGCGGAGCTTAATTTTGGCTGCTACCAGCCGGTGGTCGGTGTTCCCGAGCTTAGCGCCACGGTAGGTGCGGCAATTCTGGACAGACGACAGCCATCGTCGACGTACGATGATGTAGTCGAGCATATTCTTTGTTGATCCATCATTGCTATACCAGGTGTACTTGGCTATACTTGGTCTCTAGAACCATGTGTTTGTAATCGTTAGATTGTGGGCCAGACAACAATTCAGCAGCCTCTCTCCATTATCGTTTAGGCTATCCACTGTAACAGGTCCAACATCGAAATCCCACAGGCCTGATTCGTTTGAAACACTTGCATTCAAGTCTTCTTGGAGGAGGAGGTAGTCATTGGGAGGTACAGAAGATAGTTCAGAACTAAGCAGGTTATAGAAATCGTCTTTGTCTTCTTCATCAGCGTCGTTTCTGGGGGAATAGCACGTAATGACAATTATTTTGCCGTGCTTCCCATCTAGTCTTGCGGTCAGGAGTCTAGGCGATACTGGTTTGAATAACAGGAGGGCCCTACGTGCAGCACTGTTCAGTACTAGGCCAACGCATCGTCTTCTTTGGCTACCGCCAGACCACAGCAATGTGCGTCCTTCACCTATGTCCTCTTCACCATGTCCAGGGAGGTGTGTTTCGGTGACTCCAGGTATTGTGACTTAGCTATTGTGATTTATTTTTTTTTTAGTTCTTTTGCTAAAAGAAGCTTCGAACCGGGTTGGTTCAGTGTCAGGACGTTCGAGGTGGCCAAATTGGTGCCACCTTGGTCAACGATGTTCAGAGGGGATTGTCCTTTGACGGTCCGAGGTCGATACGGGGTTTGAGATGATATATCCGAGGCTGAATTTTTGGTTCCATTCGTAGCAATAAAAGTTTCAGGAGGAGGGCTGCCAACCCAACCGTTCCTAGATGCATTTGGTTCTCTGGTGGCTAGCCAGGTATCCAGAGGCACGTGGAGGTCGTTCTTCATGCGCCAATCTGCATGGGAACTAACTCCGGACGAGCATCATTACCTCCAATCTAGGTTAATCCAATCCAATCTAGGTCCTTTATCTAGGTTAACTTGTTCTTAACAGGATCAACTTAACAAAGAAATCCTCATTCAAAATGTTACAAATGAGCATCCAAAAGAATTTTAACCTGATGAATGAAAATCGTTTAAAACATTATTCAAAATTTTAGTTCTGTAAAACTTTATTCAGAAATTACTGCCTAAAATAAACGCAAATCTTTTCAAAATTCCTTCATGTGACTTTGGTTAGACTGGTAACTAGGAGTATAATCACTATTGCTGTCGGGATAGGCTGGTTTTATATTAATGGTTCGATTTTATAAAAGGATACAATAATTGTTATACGGAAAGCTTGTCTAAATAGAGTAGCCTATAGGACAGAAGTAAAGGTAAATATTTAGTTTTTTTTTATTTCTGTGATTGCTAGCCTACAAGATGAAACATGTCATCTGATGCACCAATGTACAAATTCTCAAGCCACTATTACAAATTCCCTTTCTAACACATAGTGACAACTTTTTTTTTTTGCTCAAATCTTCATTAGATTTGGGTAAAAAATTTACATTTCACATTAGGCTACTTAGCTAGGCTAGGCCTATGGTGAAAATGAATGCAGCAATTAATGCATTATTGTGCAAATCTATAGCTGACAACACAATTTGGTCAATATATATGAAATCATATTATTGAGTTAGGACTAGCCTAAAGTGAATACAATATTCGATGCCTTTTTTAATGTTGATTACAAATATAATAAGCATTTCTAATGGCAATGAATTTCAGCCCCCCCCTATATAGGCTATACCTAACCTAACCCTGAATTGACATATAGGCTATAGGGGGGGGCTGAAATTCATTTCCAATAGAAATGCTTATTATATTTGTAAAAAGCATAAAAAAAAGGCATCAAATGGTTTATTCACTTTAGTCCTAACTCAATAATATGATTTTTTATATATTGACCCACAATTTAGCCAAGATGAAGTGAGGACACCACTAGATGCATTTTTTTTATCATCTTTCACAATGTATTAACTACTAGCCTAAGGGAAAGTACATGTGTGCCCTTACAGGGCTCATGACAGCCATAATAACCAACAGTTTAAAAATATATTTCTAAAAAAACTTGCTTAGTGATACAAATTCCCATTTATATCTGATTTAGGAATGATATGGTAAAGTTCTACAAAATCATACTATTGACTGATTCCTAAGGTGAATAGCCTATACCACTCAATGCCTTTTTTATGCCGGTTACAAATATACTAATAATTTCTATCGTAAATTAGTTTCAGCCCCCCTCCCCTATATATGCCAATTCAGGGTGTATATTTCTACAACCTACCTAACCCTGAATTAGCATATATAGGGGGGGGGGCTGAAATTCATTTCTGATAGAAATAATTGTTATATTCATAATCAGCATAAAAAAAGGCATCAAATGGTGTATTCACTTTATTCCTAACTCAATAATATGATTTGGTAGAAATTTACCAATGATATTTATTAGCCTTTTTTTATTAATCTTAATAGTAAAATAGGCCTGTTTTTTAGCACTAAGATCTTGCATCTTTCTGCAAAGATTATCATTTAAACTCATCTTTGTTTTAAGATCTTACAGCTCACTGATGTAGGCAAAAAGTGTGAAGAACACCACTAATCTGTTCTCAGATCACTGATCAGAGCAGAATGATAAAAGATGTTTGCATGACAAAAGATGTAATATCTTAGTTCAAAGATTTCACTTTGAAGCATTTTCTGACAAAAGATGTAAGATCTTAGAACATTGATGAAAGAAAAACAGCCCTAAATATTATTTTGAAAACAAATTTGGAGGAATCTTTAAAAAGAGCCTGAAGCCCCTCAAAATGACATTACCTTAAATTATACTGTCCAGCAAAATAAGAGGGCCATTTTTAGCACTAAGATCTTGCATCTTTCTGCAAAGATTATCATTTTTTAACTCATCTTTGCTCAAAGATCTTACAGCTCACTGATGATAGCAAAAAATGTGAAGAATGCCACTGTTTTGCCATATAGAACAATGATGAGAGAACTTTGATGATATACTCATCATTGTTCTCAGACTGCTGATCAGAGCAGAATGATGAAAGACGTTTGCATAAAAATGACAAAAGATGTAAGATTTTAATTTAAAGATTTCACTTTTAAACGTTTTCTGACAAAAGATGTAAGATCTTAGCATATTGATGAGTGAAAAAAGAGGCCTAAGCTAAAAGTCCAACAGAGTTGCTGACTAGTGATGATGGGGTACCATTGACTAAATTGCATCCTACTCTGTCTTCCATTGATTATTGGAACAACTCTTGTCAACAGCAATCTTGAAGGCATCAGTAAATTTGTAGTTGACCATATAATTTAGCTAGGAAGAATGTGAAAAGGTTGTTTGATGCCTTTTTTTGTGCTTTTTCATAATTCAGTAATTGCTTCTGGGGCTAATAGTATATTGAGCCCTTAAAGGGACCCCAAAAGTATTTCATTTTTGTAACCACACAAACAAGTTATCAACATTAGTAAAGGTATTAGAAAGTGGTTAAAAACATATCACTAGTTTATAAAGCTGTTAGAATAAGTATTCCAAAAATACTTATTTATAACAATTCAAACCTCATATATTAGACAACTCAAATATAAACCATTTTCCTATCATTTCAATTTAACTGTGTGTTTTTCAAATGCTGTAAAAAAAAAGAGCATTGTATTTTGTGATTCAAATTTTGCTTTTTTCATTTCAGGGTATATTTTTGCACATTATGGGATGGTAGGGGGGTTAAAGTTCATGGTAAATTTGCAGTGGGCCATATAATTTAGCTAGGGTGAAAGTAAAAACATCATTTGATGTTTTTTTATGCTCTTTCATAATTCATATGAAATACCTTTAGGGCTCTTGAAGGGCTCAAGATGCAATTAGCCCCAGAAGTGATTATTGAATTATGAAAGAGCATTAAAAAGGCATCAAATGATATTTTCACTATCATCCTAGCTAAATCATATAGCCAACTACAAATTTACCAAGGCATCAACAGAGGGAGCAATGACAGCATTATCAAAAAGATTGTTCCAATAGCTAATTGCTCCATTGGAGAAAAAGTGGTTGCAGACTCTGGTCTCTGCCCTCTTCCAGGACAACTTTTTATTATGCTCCCTTGTCCTGAAGGATTTATTGAACTGAAATGGCTTTTGACAGGAGAAATCAGTATTCAAAGGCTTACAAGTCATTATGACATCCCCTCTTTGATGCCTGTGCACAAGTGTAGGGAACTTAAGGTTATTCAATCAAGATGGATAGTCAACATTCTTGCATCCATCAACAGCTTTTGTTGCCTGTCTTTGGACATATTCTGTTTTTGTTGATCACCCTTGTTCAGGGGTGTTCCAAACACGCATCCAAAATTCTAGCATTGGTTGCACAAGACCCTTGTAAAATTTGGTCATAACTTTGGATGATCTCCTGTGTACAGTATACTTGATTATACCAAGGGTCTGAGATGCTTTGGCAACTGCTGTTTTGTGTGTCAATCAATTGATTCAATCAATTGTCTTGAACCATCCCCTCCTATCATATGGCACTGTCATCTTATGTTCATTCTCCTAAAGTTCATTGACTTGCACTTCTGAATGTTGAATTCAAGTTTTCATTCATGGGCCCATTGTGAAATCAAATTCAGGTTTTCTTTTATAGAAACTCTTGTTGATGACTGCAGAGTCAATAAGCTTTTAATAATCAGCATAAAGGCTCATCTTATTTCTTACAGCTTCTGGAACGTTATTAAGAAAATATTGAACAATCATTGTCCTCAACAACCTTAACTCTCTGCTTTCTTCCTGAAAAGAACTACATCGCCCATTCTACAACTTCCTGATGGATACCAAATAGCTATTAGTTTTATCTTCTGCCAGCAATGACAAACTGTATCAAATGCTTCAGCGAAATCTAAAAGGAATGTGTCAACTGGAGTATTGAGATTTAGCAACTTATTGATATGGTCATAAGCATCTGTAAGATTTGTCTCAACTGAGTGCCCAGATCTGAAGCCATGTTGGCTCTCTGTGAACAGTTTGTTGTCAAATGAAGGTTTTTGTAACTGTGGTATTCACAATTTTTTCAAGAGTTTTACCAATTGTTGAGGTAGTGCTAATTGGTTAGTAATTGGTCACATTATTCCTACTTTTAAGTTTCAAGGATGAACTCCATGGGGGCCAATAGACTTGTTTGGATTTAATCTTTTGAGCCATAGTTCTACATCCAGAGGTTTGATGGTGATAACTTGAATAGGTTTATCAACATGGTAATCCAGCATTTCTGGCAAGGGAGTATTATCTGGAGGTGTGAAAACTGGCTTGAACAGCCTATTCAGGACTTTGACTATATCTCCAGGATTGGTTATACTATTCTTATTAACCAAGAGTACTGTTACTGAATGTCTACCAGGCTTTTGAATTGCAAACCCCCTAATATACATATTAAAAATATATGAATATAGTAGTTTGTTGTGTAAGTTACATGTATTCATTACAAATAAAAACGTTTGTAAATAAAATTAAACAACTCAAGAAAGCCATTTAACAAAAAAAAAGTAAAATTAATATGCAAATTTTGTCTTAATTATTTATGTATGGTGAGCCAAAATCAAAACCTGCATTAATTCAAAAACGTTCAGAAATTAAATAAAAAAAGATGGTATTTTTCCAGTGTGTTTTAAACGAGCTATTATATCTCCTATACCGAAAACTAAGCTCATCACAATTTTTCCAAAAACAATGCTAAGATAAAAAACCTCCATTTTTTCTAAAATCTACCAAAATTTCATATACAAATTCATGTTTCATAACATTAGTGCCAAAATCCACTTAACCTGGCTTGGTCTAAGGCTAACCAATCAAAATGCGTATTGCTTAATTTATACACTTGATACTATTATCAAACATCTTGAGTTGAATAGTTCCTACGTTGAGGCTGTTTTTGCTCATATTAGCAAAGCCTTCGATAATTTGGATCATCAGACAGTTATAGATAATGCAAGGGCTTTAGGTGCAAGAGATTTTGTTTTGCGTATGTTAGCTAGTTTTTTGTCTGACCTTGAACAATGTGTAGTCCTCTCTAGCGGGGATTCATCAGGTGTTTCCTCGATTTCCTATGGAGCACCTCAAGGAACTAAGTTAGGTCCTTTAGCATTTTTAATAGTTTTTAATAATGTTTTACCAAGTTTTGACAACTCTTTTAAATTTGCGGATGATTTGACATTATTGAACCTTTGTCAAACATCTAATACTTTGAATTTTAGACTCGATTCACTAATTAACAATTTAAAGAATGATCTTGACAATGTTAAACTCAACTTAAGCATACCCAAAAGCAGTTTCATGTTATTTTCTTTTTTAAAAATATACCCTCTATCAATAATTACCTTTGCATACCAAATTTAAATACTGTTAAACTGCTTGGTGTGCAGTTGGACAATGACCTTAAATGGAATTCCCACATTTCCAACTTATTTAAGTCAGGTTGTTTTCTCCTTAAATCTTTCTCTCTTCTCAAACGTTTCTCCATATCAATCACAAAACCTTAAAATAATTTATTGTTCTTATATAAGACCCTGTCTGGAATATGCTTGCCCTGTATGGCACCCTGGGTTGACCAAAGGCCAATGTTCTAAAATTAAAAGTATTCAAAAAAGAGCAGTAAAAATTATTCTGGGGAAGGCCTATACTACATACAATGAAGGTTTGGCTAGACTTGAACTTATTACATTGGAATCACGACGTCACATCCTTACCATGAACTTTGGTCTCAAGTGCCTTAATTCTGACTATCATCGACGTTTTCTCCCTCCCTTTAAAGAAAATCCCCCAACCCTTCCTAATACAATGCGCAATGCTCTTAGAGCTCAAAATACCCAACTGGACCTGTATCCCCAAATGTTGACCATGAGATACAAAAACTCTTTTGTCCCCTATTTTGTTTTCTATTTTAATAATTGATATAACTTTTCCCCTGACATCTGTTTTATTATTGATTAAATTTTTTGTTTTATGCTTATCACATAACATTTGTTTTGTTATGGTAATTTTGACGTGCTTATGCTAGCTTTTGTGCTATTTTAGCCAATAAATCATATTCTATTCTATTCTATATACATATTAAAAATATATGAATATAGTAGTTTGTTGTGTAAGTTACATATATTCATTACAAATAAAAACGTTTGTAAATAAAATTAAACAACTCAAGAAAGCCATTTAACAAAAAAAAAGTAAAATTAATATGCAAATTTTGTCTTAATTATTTATGTATGGTGAGCCAAAATCAAAACCTGCATTAATTCAAAAACGTTCAGAAATTAAATAAAAAAAGTTTTTTAACTGAAAGTAAGGAGTGACATTAAAACTAAAAACAAAAAGAAATTATTCTGTATATGAAAGAAGTCCCCTCCTCAACACCTTGTTCTTATGCTAAAGTTTGACTCTTTCTCACAACTCTATTTTTTTAAACAATAAAAACTTTAGCGTAAAGAGCAGGGCGTTGAGGAGGGGACATCCCCCTTTCTTATACGGAATAATTTCTGTTTGTTTTAAGTTTTAATGTCACTCCTTACTTTCAGTTAAAAAAACTTTTTTTTATTATTATTTAATCCACTCAAACTCCTTTATTTTTGCTAATCCCTGAAGTGGTTGGCTTAAGGTAGATAGGCCAAAAATATATTTTGACAAATAATAGTACATTCATAGAAGAGTCTGTAACTCATCTTTGCTCTTGGTGGCTGACATTCCCCTGATTGTCCTAATTTTGGAAGGTGTCAGGTTTCATACCTCCTTTTTTCAGCATATGACCAAAGTAAGGAATAGTTTCAGTGCCAAAGTGACATATCTCTTTATTGAAGTTAATGCCTATCTCATGAGCCCTTTCCATAACTGTCCTCAACTTTGGGGGCATGTGGGCTGGCATTCTCCTAATTGTCCTCAATTTGGAAGGGTCAGGTTCCATACCTCCTTTTGTCAGTATATGACCATTGTAAGAAATAGCTTCAGTGCCAAAGTGGTATATCTCTTTATTGAAGTTAATGCCTTTCTCACGAGCCCTTTTCCTAACTGTCCTCAGCTTTTGGGGCTTGGGGGCTGGCTTCCCCCTGATTGCCTTAATTTTGGAAGGGTCAGATCTCATACCTCCTTTTGTCAGTAGGGTAAATGTACTGATGATTCAACAGTTTATGTAAAAAACACTTTTTGTACTCCAGAAGACTTAATTTAAAGAATTTTGGTTTGAAAAGGGTTTCAGTATGTAGGAAGAGAAATATAAAAATCTAACTACTTGATTAGAAATTTGAAGTTTTATCAGAAAAGGGTACAAAACTCCAATTTTTTAAATTAGAATGTCTTCACCTAAAAATTCAACAGAACAAAAAAGTTACCTTTTTTTGACGTAAGTTGGAATCCCATTTGACATGTGTCAAAATACTTGGCGAATACTTGTGGGTGGATCCTTGTGCATTCAAGATGCCTATTCTTTTTACTTTATTTCTTTGTTTCTCTTCAACTTTTTCTAATATGTAAATGTATAAAACACTACAGTATTCATATAGTGGAAGCAAAAAACTGAAAAAATTGCCTCAAGTATAGGGATGAAATTGTATCATCCATGGAGTGAAAAAATTGAATCGTATGGAGTTTAGTTGTGTGACTTAGGTCTCTATAATATAATTTGTGATATAATAGTGTGATGTAGGTCTCTCTACAAACACTGTCTGGAAATGGCCCACTTTCTTTCAGCTGTAATGGTCCAGCAAATATTTCTTTGTTGTTCACAGTAAAAGTGTTGTCAAAATTTGGCCATATTAAAGTTAATTTACCATTTTATTCCACTTTAAAAAAATTAGTTTTGACTATCCTTTGTCTGGAAAATCAAGAATACTTTGAAATCTGCATGTCCTACTTAACATTTTTGGAAGTTTGTGACACCAAGGAGTTTAACATGTTTCATTAAAATTTTGGGTGGGATAAGGTCTAAGTAAATAAGAGTGGATTTCAAGAATTTTAAAAAGTTTATTGTCATTATATTTGACTTTGTGGAATTTACTTTTTTATGTAAATTTTTAGCTTTGTCCAAAAAATGGGTAGGACTTTGATGGGGTCATTTTTGATAGTTCTGTGACATACTTCAAGGATCAGCAGGTCATCTACAAATTACTACCTTTGAGGGAATCTTGCCAGTTTCACACTACATATACATAGGCCTATAATTTTATATACATATAATCAAAACTACTTATAATAGTGGTCCTAACAAGGTTCCTTGAGGAATTCCATGTTAATTAGGGAGGGATTCAGAGAGAATAGTTTGTATTTTACAGCTTGGGATCTATTTCAAAGAAAACATATATGAAATTTACTAAGAGAGAGTCTACTCCAAGTTTATAGATTCTAGCATCAAATCAGTAAAACTACAATTTAAAAAAAAAAACTTTTTTTTATTTTTTTGCTTGTGAAATATTATTACAATTAATACTCATCAAAATCTCTTGTTGCTGAGAAAGTACCCGTAATTTGACAACCATGTTTTGGTCAGAGGACCCTTGAATTTTGACACCAGTTGTTTCTCATCTGTGTCACATTTTCAGTGAAGTTTTGACAGAGTCACCTATATTTCGACAGGACCTGTTGCTGTCTGCCAAGAGTTTTGACAAGGTTACTACAAGATATTCTCAAAAGAAATGAATATCATAATAGAAGCCAATAGTTACATTTGAATTTGGCTGAAGGAACATTTTTAGTTGGTCTGATATTTCACTACATCAGACGAGAATTTTCGACACTTGGAACATAGTTTTGTCAATATAATATTAGCTGCTGTTTTAAATTAATTTTATCAATGAAAAGCCAATGTGGCTACATTTTAGAGAAGATTAGTTGTATCTTGATGCATTGGTGCTAATCCCAACTTTTTTTGCCAAAAATATAACCCAGTAATGACAGTTTCAACATTGTATAGCTAAAATATTGTTGGGAGCTCATTTTGTGTTGAAAACAGGAAATGAATTGAATATTCTTTCCTTGTCTGGGTGTAGTGGATATAGTGTCCACGTTTCGCATTGTCAAAATATAACGACGGTTTCAAGAGATGGTGATCCAAGTCAAGACTAAGTAGAGTTATCCTGTTTTGAAGGAAAATTTTGACAGTGGTTCCAAAATTGCATTGTTGAATCATTGAATCATTGGTTGAAAATATAACGACAGCTTCAAGAGATGGTGTTCCAAGTCAAGACTAAGTAGAGTTATCCTGTTTTGAAGAAAAATTTTGACAGTGGTTCCAAAATTGCACTGTTGAATCATTGGTGCCTTTATCCTATTGGCAAAATATTCCTCCAAAGTAAGGAATAGCTTCAGTGTCAAAGTGGCATATCTCTTTATTGAAGTTAATGCCTTTCTCATAAACCCTTCAAATAACTGTCCTCAGCTTTGGGGGCTGGCTTTCCCCTGATTTCCCTAGTTTTGGAAGTGTCAGGTTTCATACTTCCTTTTGTGAGTATATGACCAAAGTAAAGAATAGCTTCAGTGTCAAAGTGGCATATTTCTTTATTGAAGTTAATGCCTTTCTAATGAGCCCTTTCCATAACTGTCCTCAGCTTCCTATCATGGTCTTTTGTACTACCTGCCATTCCATTGACGTTGTTGACAATCAACCCAACATAAATGTCTTCAATCTGCTTTTAGTATTCATCCTCTACTTCTATGAGCCCAAAAGGATACCTTTTGAATCTCTATGTTCCAAATATGGTCAAATCACCAGTCTCCTTGTCAAAAACCATTGAACAGTAGCTATTACTAGCATCAGTGTTGTAAAAATCACTCTGCTTCCACATATTGCACTGCTACATCATCAAGGCTAGGAATGGGTTGGTGTGGATGCTTGATGTATTTGTTCAAATCAACTGGATCAAAACAAGTCTTGGTTGTACCATCTGGTTTCTTAATCAGAACAATGGTATTGACCCAGTCTGTTAGTTTCTTCACCTTCTGTCTGATGCCAGTGCTTTCCAGTCTGTCTAGTTCTTTTTTCAATTTTGTTTAAAAGGCATAGAGATCTCTTTAAGGCAACTAGACAGTTGGCACTGATCCTTCCTACATGTAGATGTGACATTTTCCAGGCAATGGCCTAGTACTGTAGAATATGTTATCGTACTCCTTGAGGATCTGTTGCACTTTAGGTCTGATTAAGCAGTATTGGGTTCCTTATCACATGGTAAGCTGAGGACAAATTTTTATCAAAATCATCTGTTTATTTGTTTGTGTGCCAAGTATTGGACCTTTGTTGGTTTCCATGGCATGAAACACACAATTCTGTTGTTCTTGGTCCTTATACTGAATCAGCATTTGTGCAATTATAAGTACTTCTAAGCTGCATTGCACTATAGCTTGTCAGGATATCCTTGTTGGGAAGCAAAGTAAGCCTAGGTTCCAATGCTCTAAATTCACTGGCTGGGAGAATGTTTGCATTAGCTCCTGTATCAATTTCGAAGTTTATTTTTTTGGTGGGATTCAGGAAGATTAACTCTAGTTATAGGCTTTTGCACTAAATCGATTGTTCAGTCAATAGATTCGGTGAAGTATTAACTTTGTCCTTTGTTTTGAGTTGAAAAGACCTCAATGTCACTGACTGACCTGGTACTGCAAACCTTTGCAAAATAGTTTGGCTTCCAACATTTGGATTAGATCTTGTATGTGCTCTTTTTTAGGATATTTGTGTTCATGGGAGTGTGCATTCCAGTAGAAATAACAGCTTGACGTCATTATCTGTTGCAACGCTTTTTGTTTATGTGTGGCTTCAACTTCTTGCTTTATAACCTTATTTCTTGGTTATTTTTTGATTTGTGTATGGGTTTCCACTACTGTTTCAGTCAATCAACTTGTCTCAATAGCTCTTGCTAGTTTAAGTGTTCTGCCTTTGCTTAACAGTCTTTCTCTTATCATGTTTTTCTGTTCACTGAATACCAATGTATCTCTCACCATTTCATCTGAGCTATCTCCAAAATCATAATCTAGGGCTAAATCTGACCCCATTAGGAAGGGGAGGTAGAGTACAATTTTCATTGTAACAACCATTTTATTTGTAAACAATGCTAAATGAAGAATCAAATGGTACTGCATTGTTCTTTTGTGATTATACCACTCACTTCAGAATGAGAATGATTCTGCACAGCTACTTAAGTTAATATTACAATTTCATTCCTTTACTAAAAAAGAGATAAGACAACCTATTTTCAGTATAACGTCATTAAATGTCCTGTTCTCTCCAAATTCAGGTTAGTCCAAGTTTGATTCATGATTATATTAAATTATTTGTCCATTTTCAATACTATTCTGTCCATTTTCACCAGTGTCTGCAATTTTACTTAATAACAGCAGTTAAAATGACGCTACATAATTCTTGCTATTTAGCTTCATTGTGCTTGTTATTTCCAGAAACAAAAATCATTTCATGATATTTCTGAAGGTTTATATAACAATACATTTTGGACATAAAAATGGCCTCTGTTATTTCCAATGTCACCAATATTTATAGTGCATTGTGGTTTAGGCATGGTGACGTCTGGGTGACTTTTTGGACACTCAAGTTAACCAAAGCTGCTTGTGTGTTGAATTTTGCTTTTCTGGAGATACAAAATCTATTTTATTAATTGAGCCAACATGATATTTTTGAAAGGTAGAAAAGGCTGGGAAACACTACCCTGGATAGACCAGAGTGTGTTCAAATGGGGATTGTACCCTTTGAAAAAAACAACTGTAAGTATCTCAAACAAAGCTTTTCATGTCTACTCTTATACACCATATTGTTGTATAGCTTAAAAGAAAAAAATTGTAAAGGATTTTTGTTCTGGTTATATGGCTCTTGCTGAAATGCAAGGTTGTTTATTGGATTGAAAACGCATCATTTACTCCATTATGATAAGATTTTTTAATTTCTTTCTTTTTTCTGCAAGGTTGATTTCTAAACACAATTTACTTTCTGAATTAATATCCTGCTCTTAGTAATTTCTTAGAAATATTTGATAAAGTTTATAGAGGTCTTTTAAAACTTGCATTGCAGGTCAGTCATGCAAACATTTAAAAAGGTTATTTTCTCTGGGATTCAACCAACTGGAAATATCCATCTGGGAAATTACTTTGGAGCCATCAGGAGGTGGAAAGAATTGCAAGATGCTGATCACAGCTGCACCTTCAGCATTGTTGACTTGCACTCAATTACTTTACCTCAGGTAATTCGCTAGGTATTTTTTGAAAATATCAGTACTCTTGAAAGTTCCATAAGTCAATTTTTCAGAACTGGGATCATCAATTCCACATTAGGGATAAATACATAATGAAGATATTTTTTAGAGTACGGTGATTCGTAGAGTTGTCTCTTGCCAAAATGTTTGGACAGCAATCTGTGCCACTATTTTACTGGCTTTTTCTTACCAACTGATTGAAAACATTGGCTGACTGAAACCTCCCTATATGATGCCCCTGGTGGTTAGCATACTAAATAAAAATAACATCAAAGACCAAGGATATTTTTTATTTAAGTATTGATAGCGAAAATCCAAACATGTCAAGTACATATTTTCCCTCCAACTAAGGATAACTCAAACCGGATGATAAAGAGAAATGGAAACTACACTGAACATTTTACATATTGTTATGCCTATGTGTTATGTGCATGTACATGCTATTTTTATATAGTATTCCTCTTACCTGAATTATGGACAATTAGAGTCTAAATACTCTCTCTTTTTCTCTCGATCTCTCCCTCTCTCCCCTCTCTCACCCCCCCCCTCTCTCTCATTCTCTCTCGCTTTCTTTCTTTCTTTCTCTCTCTTAAATAATTTTTGGAAATTGTTGATCATGGCATTATCACTCCCTGATGGTCGTGCTTACTTGTGTCAGCAACAATCTTGTAAATATCAGGCAAAAAATAGTTTCGAATCTCTGCAAAGCTTTCAATCACCAGAATTCAATTCCTAAAGCCCCCCGCCCTGAATACCCCTACTTTAGTATCCCCTTTCAGTTTTTTCCCCCTCCCATACGCACTTCTCCCCCACCATTCCCTGGCATAACCATTTGCAAAATTTTTAGATAGCAGGCAGAACGTTTTATGCGTAATAGCTCCATGCATAGTTTCTAAAACTTCAAATAGTGAGACGAACGCTAATATGTTTTCCGCTCCTTTTCCCCCGTTTCCGTCTCGTAACCGTTTTGCAGCCCTTCATGATGAATCGGATAGCCTAGTTATTGAATTATATGAGCCTGAAGTTTCTCTCCCGGCTAAACAGACTTTCCCGAAAGAGACAAAAGTAAACAAACGTAAAGTTGCTGAAAAAGAAGTCCCTCAATCACATTTTCATTTTGCTTCTTTTGTAACTTTAAATGCGGAAAGTATCAACGTTGATAAAATGGGGGAAATTGAGGGTTATGTTCAATGAACCGGAGCTGATATTATTACAGTTATAGAAGTACACAAACTAAGTCCTGAACATCTTAGAATGCAAGGTTACAAACAATTTTTAAACTAAGACATCAGAATCATTCGTTGGGTAAGAAAGGTGGGGGCGTAGCGTGTTTCGTACGTGAGCATTTGGCGCCGCGGCTTCTGCAGATTCCTCATATTGATGACGATGATGAAATGATTTGCATTATGATTCGACCAATAAAGCTTCCGAGATCTGTAACTGGTATTGGTATTAGAGTGTTTTATTGCTCTACTAGTATGGCATCTTTCCAAAAAAGGTCTTTGCTGAAAAGTTAGATTTGTGTGTTGATTTTCTCACTTCTAAGTACCCGAATGTTGGAATTTGCGTTACTGGTGATAAGAACAGTCTAAGAATTGAAAGTTTCAGCAGAAGTCAAGGACTCAAGCAAATAGTAAAGTTTCCGACTACTAAAGTTAATGCTAAACTCGACGTAATTTGCACAAATTCGTCAGAATATTATAATGAACCCTGACCTACCTCCCCTTGGTGGTAGCTACCACTACACGATAAAGTGGGTTCTGCTGCCTTCATATAAAGTAAAATATGTTGTTTAGAAAGTTTCCTAGCGACCTCTTTCGGACAGGGGTCTTTTAGAACTTGGATTAATCCGAGTCCTGGGATGAGGTAGCAATTTTTGAGTCCTTCGATGAAAAAGCTAAATTTTGGCAAGATAAATTAAGGAACTAATATGAAGAATGCTTTCCTGAGAAAACTTTCAAGCGGTGCAACACAGATCGTCCTTACATAACCCAAGAAATTAATGATTTGATTCAGTATAAAATTCAACTAAGAAAAGAGGGGAAAATAGGAAATGCTAATATGCTCCGCAACAAAGTACGTTAAATGACAAGAAAAGCTGCGGCTGAGTATAACCACAAACAAATTTATAATCGTTTTGAATCAAAGCCTAGCACGTGGTATAAGGAAATAAAGCGAATTTGTTGAAAATCCCCTAGTGCTGTTGATTTTTGTTCGGATTCTAATGATGAAACAGTTGCTAACCAGTTAAATGGTCGGCCAGAATAATCCAGTCTTTGCCGCCTCTTAATGTAAATAAAATAAACCAAGAGTATCAGAAAACTCTACATGATGGCGTACCTTTACCTACTATTTCTGAGGATCAAAGTTTTAGTAAAATAAAGAAACTTAAACGAACTAGTATAATTCCCATAGATTTTCTAATTGAACTTATATATAGCATTTCCTGACAAATTGATTAAGCCACTAACACAAATTTTCAATTGCATTTCAACTTCTTCAGTTCACTCACAGATATGGAAAACGGGGTATGTTACTCAAATCCATGAAAAAGATATTGGACTTAATTTCAACGGTGTGAGGCAAATTACTTTCACCCCCTTGTTCATCAAAATGTACGAAAGTCTTGTAGCAAATCGGCTAGAACCTGAAGTTGAACCCCTCCTTGATCCTCATCAGTACGGTAACAGAAAGGATACATCAACATCTCATTATCTAGTCAGTCTATTAAATTTTATTTTTTAAGAATGTTGATGAGCCTGGTAAATGGCTAAACTTAGTAAAAATCGATTTTAAATAAGGTTTCAATTTGACTGGTATTAACATTTTAATTTCTTAAAATAATTTAATTTTAATTTCTATGCTTTTAATTGATTTTAGAGTGAATCCTGCTGTTGTGAAAGTCATTCAGAGTTTTTTTTAATAAATAAGTTCCAAATTTTAAATTATAAAAGGTCTTTCTCTGAACCTGAGCCAGTTTTTTGTGGTGTACCACAAGGTACCATTCTGGGTCCTACTCTTTTTTTTGTTATGATTAATGATATTGCTGATGATTGTGAAGACCGCTGGAAATATGTTGATGACCTTACCTTTGGAAAAATTTGTGAAGTAAATAAATGTAGCAAAGCTCAAATTTTAATTGATAAAGTGAAGAATAAAGCTTCCAGTTCAAATATGACAGTAAAACTTCTATTTCAACTATTTCATTTTTAAATTCTTCTGAACTGAATTTTCTACCAACGATCTCTGATTCTCTTGAAGTCAGGAAGATTAAACTCTTGGAATTTATTATTACCAGTTATTTAAGATAGGAAGCAAACACATCTAGTCTCGTAAAAAGGGGTAATGCTGGGCTGCAGATGCTCAAGCTTATGTCGAAACATGGCACCACTCCAGATCACCTCCTCCGAATATTT